>NW_026734827.1:0-223443 GCF_949786415.1 Peromyscus eremicus
GTTCGGACCCCATAGGAAACACAGTAAGAGCAGAAAGAGTGCTCTTTTTTCAAAAGCAGAGTGTGTTTTCTTGTAAGGCAAGCTAGCGTTTGTTTCCCAGTACTAAATGGAATTGAATCACATCCTGTTTTTTGGTCCTACGAGCAAGAGTTTTTTTCTGGTAAGGAAAGTCACTATTGCGCTCCCATTGATCAGTCAACAGGGCAAATAGCACTGGCGTCTGTTCCCAGCATGTACAGTGTATTGGACTTGAAAGAGGATCTACTGTTCTTGTCAGTTTCCTAAGTAGGAATTGAACAATGATATGGCCGTATTTTGTAGGAAGCACAGGTTCTTTTGTTCTGAGCAAACTCACTGTTCTGGCCCCTATAGGAAACACAGTAGAGTAGAAGACTGCTCTTTTCTCAAAAGCAGAGTGTGTTTCTTGTAAGGCGAGCTAGCGTTTGTTTCCCAGTCCTAAATGGAGTTGAATCCCATGCATTTTCTGGTCCAATGAGCAAGAGTTGTTTTCTGGTAAGAAGAGTCACTATTGCGCTCCCATTGTCATACACAGGGCAAATAGCACTGGCATCTGTTCCCAGCAAGTACAGTGTATTGGACTGAAGAGGAGCTACTGTTCTTGTCTGTTTTCCTAAGGAGAGTTGAAACTAGATATGGCCCGTGTGTTTAGGAAGCACAGTTCTTTAGTTCTGAGCAAGCTCATTGTTCGGAACCTATATGAACCACAGTAAAATAGAAGACTGTTCTTTTCTCAAAGCAGAGTGTGTTTCTTGTAAGGCGAGCTAGCGTTTGTTTCCAGTCCTAAATGGAGTTGAATTCACATGCAGTTTTTGGTCATACGAGCATGAGCTGTTTTCTCGTAAGCAAAGTCACTATTGCGCCTCCCATTGCCATACACAGTGCAAATAGCCCCTCGCGTCTGTTCCCAGCAAGTACAGTGTATTGAACTGAAGAGGAGCTACTGTTCTTGTCAGTTTCCTAAGCAGAGTTGAACTAGATACGGCCCGTGTGTTTAGGAAGCACAGTTCTTTTGTTCTGAGCAAGCTCAATGTTCGGACCCCCATATGAACCACAGTAAAATAGAAGACTGTTCTTTTCTCAAAAGCAGAGCGTGTTTCTTGTAAGGCAAGCTAGCGTTTGTTTCCCAGTCCTAAATGGAGTTGAATCTACATCCAGTTTTTTGGTCCTACGAGCAAGAGTTGTTTTCTGGTAAGGAAAGTCACTATTGTGCTCCCTTAGCCATACACAGTGCAAATAGCACTCGCGTCCTGTTCAGCAAGTACAGTGTATTGGACTGAAGAGGAGCTGACTGTTCTTGTCAGTTTCTCCTAAGCAGAGTTGAAACTAGATATGGCCCATGTGTGTAGGAAGCACAGTTCTTTTGTTCTGAGCAAGCTCACTGTTCGGACCCCATAGGAAACACAGTAGAGTAGAAGAGTGCTCTTTTCTCAAAAGCAGAGTGTGTGTCTTGTAAGGCGAGCTAGTGTTTGTTTCCCAGTCCTAAATGGAGTTGAATCACATGCAGTTTCCTTGTCCTACGAGCAAGAGTTGTTTTCTGGTAAGAAGAGGCACTATTGCGCTCCCATTGTCATACACAGGGCAAATAGCACGGGCCTCTGTTCCCAGCATGTACATGTATTGGACTGAAGAGGATCTACTGTTCTTGTAAGTTTCCTAAGCAGAATTGAACTAGATATGGCCGTATTTGTAGGAAGCACAGTTCTTTTGTTCTGAGCAAACTCACTGTTCTGGCCCCTATAGGAAACACAGTAGAGTAGAAGAGTGGCTCTTTTCTCAAAAGCAGAGTGTGTTTCTTGTAAGGCGAGCTAGCGTTTGTTTTCCCAGTCCTAAATGGAGTTGAATCACATGCAGTTTTTGGTCCTATGAGCAAGAGTTGTTTTCTGGTAAGGAAAGTCACTATTGCGCTCCATTTCCATACACAGTGCTAATAGCACTCGCATCTGTTCCCAGGAAGTACAGTGTATTGGACTGAAGCGGAGCTACTGTTCCTGTCAGATTCCTAAGCAGAGTTGAAGTGGATATGGCCCCTGTGTGTAGGGAGCACAGTTCTTTTGTTCTGAGCAAGATCACTGTTCGGACCACATAGAAAACACAGAAGAATAGAAGAGTGCTTTTCTCAAAACAGAGTGTGGTTTCTTGTAAGGCGAGCTAGTGTTTGTTCCCCCTGTCAGAAATGGAGTTGAATCACATGCAGTTTTCTGGTCCTACGAGCAAGAGGTGTTTTCTGATAAGAAGAGTCACTATTGCGCTCCTATTGCCATACACAGTACAAATAGGGACTCAGCGTCTATTCCCAGCTAGTACAGTGTATCTGGACTGAAGAGGAGCTAACCGTTCCTGTCTGTTTCCCTAAGCAGAGTTGAACTAGAATGTGGCCCATGTGTGTAGTAAGCACAGTTCTTTTGTTCTGAGCAAGCTCAATGTTCAGACCCCTTATGAACCACAGTAGAATAGAAGACTGCTCTTTTCTCAAAGCAGAGTGTGTTTTCTTGTAAGAGGCGAGCTAGCGTTTGTTTCCCAGTCCTAAATGGGAGTTGAATCACATGCTGTTTTTGGTCCTACGAGCAAGAGTTGTTTTCTGGTAAGGAAAGTCACTATTGTGCTCCCTTTGCCATACACAGTGCAAATAGCACTCGCGTCTGTTCACAGCAAGTACAGTGTATTGGACTGAAAGAGGAGATACTGTTCTTGTCAGTTTGCTAAGCAGAGTTGAACTAGATATGTCCCGTGTGTGTAGGAAGCACAGTTCTTTTGTTCTGAGCAAGCTCACTGTTCGGACCACATAGGATACACAGTCGAGTAGAAGAGTGCTCTTTTCTCTCAAAAGCAGAGTGTGTTTCTTGTAAGGGCGAGCTAGTGTTTGGTTCCCCAGTCAGAAATGGAGTTGAATCCCATGCAGTTTCTGGTCCTAGAGTGGAAGAGGTGTTTTCTGATAAGAAGAGGAACTATTGCGCTCCTTATTTCCATACACAGTACAAATAGGACTCGCTTCTGTTCCCAGCTGTACAGTGTATTGGACTGAAGAGGAGCTACCGTTCTTGTCAGTCTCCTAAGCAGAGTTGAACTAGATTATGGCCCATGTGTGTAGGAAAGCACAGTTTTCATTTGTTCTGAGCAAGCTCACTGTTCGGACCCCATAGGAAACACAGTAGAGAAAAGAGTGCTCTTTTTTCAAAAGCAGAGTGTGTTTCTTGTAAGGCAAGCTAGCGTTTGTTTCCCAGTACTAAATGGAGTTGAATCTCATCCTGTTTTTGGTCCTACGAGCAAGAGTTTTTTTCTGGTAAGGAAAGTCACTATTGCGCTCCCATTGTCAGACACAGGGCAAATAGCACTGGCGTCTGTTCCCAGCATGTACAGTGTATTGGACTGAAGAGGATCCACTTGTTCTTGTCAGTTTCCTAAGCAGAATTGAACTAGATATGGCCGTATTTGTAGGAAGCACAGTTCTTTTGTTCTGAGCAAACTCACTGTTCTGGCCCTATAGGAAACACAGTAAAGTAGAAGAGTGCTCTTTTCTCAAAACCAGAGTGTGTTTCTGTAAGGCGAGCTAGCGTTTGTTTCCCAGTCCTAAATGGAGTTGAATCCCATGCAGATTCTGGTCCTACCAGCAAGAGTTGTTTTCTGGTAAGGAAAGTCACTATGCGCTCCATTGCCATACACAGTGCAAATAGCACTCGCATCTGTTCCCAGCAAGTACAGTGTATTGGACTGAAGCAGAGCTACTGTTCTTGTCAGTTTCCTAAGCAGAGTTGAACTAGATACGGCCCCTGTGTGTAGAAAGCACAGTTTCTTTTTTTCTGAGCAAGCTCACTGTTCGGACCCCATAGGAAAAACAGTCGAGTAGAAGAGTGCTCTTTTCTCAAAAGCAGAGTGTGTTTCTTGTAAGGCGAGCTAGTGTTTGTTTCCCAGTCCTAAATGGAGTTGAAACACATGCAGTTTATTGTCCTACGAGCAAGAGTTGTTTTTCTGGTAAGAAGAGTCACTATTGCACTCCCATTGTCCATACACAGGGCAAATAGCACTGGCGTCTGTTCCAGCATGTACAGTGTATTGGACTGAAGAGGATCTACTGTTCTTTTCAGTTTCCTAAGCAGAATTGAACTACATATGGCCGTATTTGTATGAAGCACAGTTCTTTTGTTCTGAGCAAGCTCACTGTTCTGGTCCTATAGGAAACACAGTAGAGTAGAAGAGTGCTCTTTTCTCAAAAGCATAGTGTGTTTCTTGTAAGGCGAGCTAGTGTTTGTTTCCCAGTCCTAAGTGGAGATGAATCACATGCAATTTTTGGTCCTAAGAGCAAGAGTTGTTTTCTGGTAAGGAAAGTCCTATTGCGCTCTCATTTCCATACACAGTGCAAATAGCACTCGCGTCTGTTCCCAGCAAGTACAGTGTATTGGACTGAAGTGGAGCTACTGTTCTTGTCAGTTTCCTAAGCAGAGTTGAACTATATATGGCCCAGGTGTGTAGTAAGCACAGTTCTTTTGTTCTGAGCAAGCTCACTGTTTGGTCCCCATAGCTAAAACAGTAGAGTAGAAGAGTGGTCTTTTATCAAACGCAGAGTGTGTTTCTTGTAAGGCGAGCTAGCGTTTGTTTCCCAGTCCTAAATGGAGTTGAATCACATGCAGTTTCTTGTCCTACGAGCAAGAGTTGTTTTCTGGTAAGAAGAGTTACTATTGTGCTCCCATTGTCATACACAGGGCAAATAGCACTGGCATCTGTTCCCAGCATGTACAGTGTATTGGACTGAAGAGTATCTACTGTTCTTGTCAGTTTCCTAAGCAGAATTGAACTAGATATGGCCGTATTTATAAGAAGCACAGTTCTTTTGTTCTTAACAAACTCACTGTTCTGGCCCTATAGGAAACACAGTAGAGTAGAAGAGTGCTCTTTTCTCAAAAGCAGAGTTTGTTTCTTGTAACGCGAGCTAGCGTTTGTTTCCCAGTCCTAAATGGAGTTGAATCACATGCAGTTTTTGGTCCTACGAGCAAGAGTTGTTTTCTGGTAAGGAAAGTCACTACTGCGCTCCCTTTGCCATACACAGTGCAAATAGCACTCGCTGTTCCCAGCAAGTACAGTGAATTGGACTGAAGAGGTGCTACTGTTCATGTCAGTTTCCTAAGCAGAGTTGAACTAGATATGACCCATGTGTGTAGGAAGCACAGTTCTTTTGTTCTGAGCAAGCTCAGTGTTCGGACCCCATAGGAAACACAGTAGAGTAGAAGAGTGCTCTTTTATCAAAAGCAGAGTGTGTTTCTTGTAAGGAGAGCTAGCGTTTGTTTCCCAGTCCTAAATGGAGTTTCATCACATACAGTTTCTGGTCCTACGAGCAAGAGTTGTTTTCTGGTAAGAAGAGTCACTAGGGTGCTCCCATTGTCATACATAGGGCAAATAGCCCTGGCGTCTGTTCCCAGCATGTACAGTGTATTGGACTGAAGAGGATATACTGTTCTTTTCAGTTTCCTAAGCAGAATTGAACTAGATATGGCCATATTTGTAGGAAGCACAGTTCTTTTGTTCTGAGCAAGCTCACTGTTCGGACCCCATAGGAAACACAGTAGAGTAGAAGAGTGCTCTTTTCTCAAAAGCAGAGTGTGTTTCTTGTAAGGCGAGCTAGCGTTTGTTTCCCAGTCCTAAATGGAGGTGAATCACATGCAGTTTTTGGTCCTATGAGCAAGAGTTGTTTTCTGGTAATAAAGTCACTCTTGCGCTCCCATTGCCATACACAGTGTAAATAGCACTCGCATCTGTTCCCAGCAAGTACAGTGTATTGGACTGAAGCGGAGCTACTGTTCTTGTCAGTTTCCGAAGCAAAGTTGAACTAGATATGGCCCCTGTGTGTAGGAAGCACAGTTCTTGTGTTCTGAGCAAGCTAACTATTCGGACCCCATAGGAAACACAGTAGAGTAGAAGAGTGCTCTTTTCTCAAAAGCAGAGTGTGTTTCTTGTAAGGCGAGCTAGTGTTTGTTCACCAGTCAGAAATGGAGTTGAATCCCATGCAGTTTCTGGTCCTACGAGCAAGAGGTGTTTTCTGATAAGAAGAGTCACTATTGCGCTCCTATTGCCATACACAGTACAAATAGGACTCGCGTCTGTTCCCAGCTAGTACAGTGTATTGGACTGAAGAGGAGCTACCGTTCTTGTCTGTTTCCTAAGCAGAGTTGAACTTGATATGGCCCATGTGTATAGGAAGCACAGTTCTTTTGATCTGAGCAAGCTCACTTTTCGGACCCCATAGGGAACACAGTAGAGTAGAAGAGTGCTCTTTTCTCAAAAGCAGAGTGTGTTTCTTGTAAGGCAAGCTAGCGTTTGTTTCCCAGTCCTAAATGGAGTTGAATCACATGCAGTTTCTTGTCCTATGAGCAAGAGTTGTTTTCTGGTAAGAAGAGTCACTATTGCTCTCCCATTTCCATACTCAGTGCAAATAGCACTCACATCTGTTCCCAGGAAGTACAGTGTATTGGACTGAAGCGGAGCTACTGTTCTTGTCAGTTTGCTAAGCAGAGTTGAACTAGATATGTCCCGTGTGTGTAGGAAGCACAGTTCTTTTGTTCTGAGCAAGCTCACTGTTCAGACCACATAGGATACACAGTCGAGTAGAAGAGTGCTCTTTCCTCAAAATCAGAGTGTGTTTCTTGTAAGGCGAGCTAGTGTTTGTTCCCCAGTCAGAAATGGAGTTGAATCCCATGCAGTTTCTGGTCCTACGAGGAAGAGGTGTTTTCTGATAAGAAGAGGAACTATTGCGCTCCTATTTCCATACACAGTACAAATAGGACTCGCTTCTGTTCCCAGCTAGTACAGTGTATTGGACTGAAGAGGAGCTACCGTTCTTGTCAGTCTCCTAAGCAGAGTTGAACTAGATATGGCCCGTGTGTGTAGGAAGCACAGTTCTTTTGTTCTGAGCAAGCTCACTGTTCGGACCCCATAGGAAACACAGTAGAGCAGAAGAGTGCTCTTTTTTCAAAAGCAGAGTGTGTTTCTTGTAAGGCAAGCTAGCGTTTGTTTCCCAGTACTAAATGGAATTGAATCACATCCTGTTTTTGGTCCTACGAGCAAGAGTTTTTTTCTGGTAAGGAAAGTCACTATTGCGCTCCCATTGTCAGACACAGGGCAAATAGCACTGGCGTCTGTTCCCAGCATGTACAGTGTATTGGACTGAAGAGGATCTACTGTTCTTGTCAGTTTCCTAAGTAGAATTGAACAAGATATGGCCGTATTTGTAGGAAGCACAGTTCTTTTGTTCTGAGCAAACTCACTGTTCTGGCCCTATAGGAAACACAGTAGAGTAGAAGACTGCTCTTTTCTCAAAAGCAGAGTGTGTTTCTTGTAAGGCGAGCTAGCGTTTGTTTCCCAGTCCTAAATGGAGTTGAATCCCATGCATTTTCTGGTCCAATGAGCAAGAGTTGTTTTCTAGTAAGAAGAGTCACTATTGCGCTCCCATTGTCATACACAGGGCAAATAGCACTGGCATCTGTTCCCAGCAAGTACAGTGTATTGGACTGAAGAGGAGCTACTGTTCTTGTCTGTTTCCTAAGGAGAGTTGAACTAGATATGGCCCGTGTGTTTAGGAAGCACAGTTCTTTTGTTCTGAGCAAGCTCATTGTTCGGAACCTATATGAACCACAGTAAAATAGAAGACTGTTCTTTTCTCAAAAGCAGAGTGTGTTTCTTGTAAGGCGAGCTAGCGTTTGTTTCCCAGTCCTAAATGGAGTTGAATCACATGCAGTTTTTGGTCATACGAGCAAGAGCTGTTTTCTCGTAAGCAAAGTCACTATTGCGCTCCCATTGCCATACACAGTGCAAATAGCCCTCGCGTCTGTTCCCAGCAAGTACAGTGTATTGAACTGAAGAGGAGCTACTGTTCTTGTCAGTTTCCTAAGCAGAGTTGAACTAGATACGGCCCGTGTGTTTAGGAAGCACAGTTCTTTTGTTCTGAGCAAGCTCAATGTTCGGACCCCATATGAACCACAGTAAAATAGAAGACTGTTCTTTTCTCAAAAGCAGAGCGTGTTTCTTGTAAGGCAAGCTAGCGTTTGTTTCCCAGTCCTAAATGGAGTTGAATCACATCCAGTTTTTGGTCCTACGAGCAAGAGTTGTTTTCTGGTAAGGAAAGTCACTATTGTGCTCCCTTAGCCATACACAGTGCAAATAGCACTCGCGTCTGTTCCAGCAAGTACAGTGTATTGGACTGAAGAGGAGCTACTGTTCTTGTCAGTTTCCTAAGCAGAGTTGAACTAGATATGGCCCATGTGTGTAGGAAGCACAGTTCTTTTGTTCTGAGCAAGCTCACTGTTCGGACCCCATAGGAAACACAGTAGAGTAGAAGAGTGCTCTTTTCTCAAAAGCAGAGTGTGTGTCTTGTAAGGCGAGCTAGTGTTTGTTTCCCAGTCCTAAATGGAGTTGAATCACATGCAGTTTCTTGTCCTACGAGCAAGAGTTGTTTTCTGGTAAGAAGAGGCACTATTGCGCTCCCATTGTCATACACAGGGCAAATAGCACGGGCCTCTGTTCCCAGCATGTACAGTGTATTGGACTGAAGAGGATCTACTGTTCTTGTAAGTTTCCTAAGCAGAATTGAACTAGATATGGCCGTATTTGTAGGAAGCACAGTTCTTTTGTTCTGAGCAAACTCACTGTTCTGGCCCTATAGGAAACACAGTAGAGTAGAAGAGTGCTCTTTTCTCAAAAGCAGAGTGTGTTTCTTGTAAGGCGAGGTAGCGTTTGTTTCCCAGTCCTAAATGCAGTTGAATCCCATGCAGTTTCTAGTCCTACCAGCAAGAGTTGTTTTCTGGTAAGGAAAGTCACTATTGCGCTCCATTTCCATACACAGTGCAAATAGCACTCGCATCTGTTCCCAGCAAGTACAGTGTATTGGACTGAAGCGGAGCTACTGTTCTTGTCAGTTTCCTAAGCAGAGTTGAACTAGATACGGCCCCTGTGTGTAGAAAGCACAGTTCTTTTTTTCTGAGCAAGCTCACTGTTCGGACCCCATAGTAAAAACAGTCGAGTAGAAGAGTGCTCTTTTCTCAAAAGCAGAGTGTGTTTCTTGTTAGGCGAGCTAGTGTTTGTTTCCCAGTCCTAAATGGAGTTGAAACACATGCAGTTTATTGTCCTACGAGCAAGAGTTGTTTTCTGGTAAGAAGAGTCACTATTGCACTCCCATTGTCATACACAGGGCAAATAGCACTGGCGTCTGTTCCCAGCATGTACAGTGTATTGGACGGAAGAGGATCTACTGTTCTTTTCAGTTTCCTAAGCAGAATTGAACTAGATATGGCCGTATTTGTATGAAGCACAGTTCTTTTGTTCTGAGCAAGCTCACTGTTCTTGTCCTATAGGAAACACAGTAGAGTAGAAGAGTGCTCTTTTCTCAAAACCAGAGTGTGTTTCTTGTAAGGCGAGCTAGTGTTTGTTTCCCAGTCCTAAGTGGAGTTGAATCACATGCAGTTTTTGGTCCTACGAGCAAGAGTTGTTTTCTGGTAAGGAAAGTCACTATTGCGCTCCCATTGTCAGACACGGGGCAAATAGCACTGGCGTCTGTTCCCAGCAAGTACAGTGTATTGGACTGAAGGGGATCTACTGTTCTTGTCAGTTTCCTAAGCAGAGTTGAACTAGATATGGCCCCTGTGTGTAGGAAGCACAGTTCTTTTGTTCTGAGCAAGCTCACTATTCGGACCCCATAGGAAACATATTAGAGTAGAAGAGTCCTCTTTTCTCAAAAGGAGAGTGTGTTTCTTGTAATGCGTGCTAGTGTTTGTTTCCCAGTCAGAAATGGAGTTGAATCCCATGCATTTTCTGGTCCAATGAGCAAGAGTTGTTTTCTGGTAAGAAGAGCTACTATTGCGCTCCCATTGTCATACACAGGGCAAATAGCACTGGCGTCTGTGTCCAGCAAGTACAGTGTATTGAACTGAAGAGGAGCTACTGTTCTTGTCAGTTTCCTAAGCAGAGTTGAACTAGATATGGCCCGTGTGTTTAGGAAGCACAGTTCTTTTGTTCTGAGCAAGCTCATTGTTCGGACCCTATATGAACCACAGTAAAATAGAAGACTGTTCTTTTCTCAAAAGCAGAGTGTGTTTCTTGTAAGGCGAGCTAGCGTTTGTTTCCCAGTCCTAAATGGAGTTGAATCACATGCAGTTTTTGGTCATACGAGCAAGAGCTGTTTTCTCGTAAGCAAAGTCACTATTGCGCTCCCATTGACATACACAGTGCAAATAGCCCTCGCGTCTGTTCCCAGCAAGTACAGTGTATTGAACTGAAGAGGAGCTACTGTTCTTGTCAGTTTCCTAAGCAGAGTTGAACTAGATACGGCCCGTGTGTTTAGGAAGCACAGTTCTTTTGTTCTGAGCAAGCTCAATGTTCGGACCCCATATGAACCACAGTAAAATAGAAGACTGTTCTTTTCTCAAAAGCAGAGCGTGTTTCTTGTAAGGCAAGATAGCGTTTGTTTCCCAGTCCTAAATGGAGTTGAATCACATCCAGTTTTTGGTCCTACGAGCAAGAGTTGTTTTCTGGTAAGGAAAGTCACTATTGTGCTCCCTTTGCCATACACAGTGCAAATAGCACTCGCGTCTGTTCCAGCAAGTACAGTGTATTGGACTGAAGAGGAGCTACTGTTCTTGTCAGTTTCCTAAGCAGAGTTGAACTAGATATGGCCCATGTGTGTAGGAAGCACAGTTCTTTTGTTCTGAGCAAGCTCACTGTTCGGACCCCATAGGAAACACAGTAGAGTAGAAGAGTGCTCTTTTCTCAAAAGCAGAGTGTGTTTCTTGTAAGGCGAGCTAGCGTTTGTTTCCCAGTCCTAAATGGAGTTGAATCACATGCAGTTTCTTGTCCTACGAGCAAGAGTTGTTTTCTGGTAAGAAGAGGCACTATTGCGCTCCCATTGCCATACGCAGGGCAAATAGCACGGGCCTCTGTTCCCAGCATGTACAGTGTATTGGACTGAAGAGGATCTACTGTTCTTGTCAGTTTCCTAAGCAGAATTGAACTAGATATGGCCGTATTTGTAGGAAGCACAGTTCTTTTGTTCTGAGCAAACTCACTGTTCTGACCCTATAGGAAACACAGTAGAGTAGAAGAGTGCTCTTTTCTCAAAAGCAGAGTGTGTTTCTTGTAAGGCGAGCTAGCGTTTGTTTCCCAGTCCTAAATGCAGTTGAATCCCATGCAGTTTCTGGTCCTACCAGCAAGAGTTGTTTTCTGGTAAGGAAAGTCACTATTGCGCTCCATTTCCATACACAGTGCAAATAGCACTCGCATCTGTTCCCAGCAAGTACAGTGTATTGGACTGAAGCGGAGCTACTGTTCTTGTCAGTTTCCTAAGCAGAGTTGAACTAGATACGGCCCCTGTGTGTAGAAAGCACAGTTCTTTTTTTCTGAGCAAGCTCACTGTTCGGACCCCATAGTAAAAACAGTCGAGTAGAAGAGTGCTCTTTTCTCAAAAGCAGAGTGTGTTTCTTGTTAGGCGAGCTAGTGTTTGTTTCCCAGTCCTAAATGGAGTTGAAACACATGCAGTTTATTGTCCTACGAGCAAGAGTTGTTTTCTGGTAAGAAGAGTCACTATTGCGCTCCCATTGTCATACACAGGGCAAATAGCACTCGCGTCTGGTCCCCGCATGTACAGTGTATTGGACTGAAGAGGATCTACTGTTCTTTTCAGTTTCCTAAGCAGAGTTGAACTAGATATGTCCCGTGTGTGTAGGAACCAAAGTTCTTTTGTTCTGAGTAAGCTCAAAGTTCGGACCCCATATGAACCACAGTAGAATAGAAGACTGCTCTTTTCTCAAAAGCAGAGTGTCTTTCTTGTAAGGCGAGCTAGCGTTTGTTTCCCAGGCCTAAATGGAGTTGAATCACATGCAGTTTTTGGTCCTATGAGCAAGAGTTGTTATCTGGTAAAAAAAAAAGTCACTATTGCGCTCCCATTTCCATACACAATGCAAATAGCACTCGCGTCTGTTCCTAGCAAGTACAGTGTATTGGTCGGAAGAGGAGCTACTGTTCTTGTCAGTTTCCTAAGCAGAGTTGAACTAGATATGGCCCAGGTGTGTAGTAAGCACAGTTCTTTTGTTCTGAGCAAGCTCACTGTTTGGACCCCATAGGAAAAACAGTAGAGTAGAAGAGTGCTCTTTTATCAAAAGCAGAGCGTGTTTCTTGTAAGGCAAGCTAGCGTTTGTTTCCCAGTCCTAAATGGAGTTGAATCACATGCAGTTTCTTGTCCTACGAGCAAGAGTTTTTTTCTGGTAAGAAGAGTTACTATTGTGCTCCCATTTTCATACACAGGGCAAATAGCACTGGCATTTGTTCCAAGCATGTACAGTGTATTGGACTGAAGAGGATCTACTGTTCTTGTCAGTTTTCTAAGCAGAATTGAACTAGATATGGCCGTATTTGTACGAAGCACAGTTCTTTTGTTCTTAACAAACTCACTGTTCTGGCCCTATAGGAAACACAGTAGAGTAGAAGAGTGCTCTTTCCTCAAAAGCAGAGTGTGTTTCTTGTAAGGCGAGCTAGCGTTTGTTTCCCAGTCCTAAATGGAGTTGAATCACATGCAGTTTTTGGTCCTACGAGCAAGAGTTGTTTTCTGGTAAGGAAAGTCACTACTGAGCTCCCTTTTCCATACACAGTGCAAATAGCACTCGCGTCTGCTCCCAGCAAAAACAGTGAATTGGACTGAAGAGGAGCTACTGTTCTTGTCAGTTTCCTAAACAGAGTTGAACTAGATATGGCCCATGTGTGTAGGAAGCACAGTTCTTTTGTTCTGAGCAAGCTCACTGTTCGGACCCCATAGGAAACACAGTAGAGTAGAAGAGTGCTCTTTTCTCAAAAGCAGAGTGTGTTTCTTGTAAGGCGAGCTAGCGTTTGTTTCCCAGTCCTAAATGGAGTTGAATCACCTGCAGTTTCTTGTCCTACAAGCAAGAGTTGTTTTCTGGTAAGAAGAGTCACTATTGCGCTCCCATTTTCATACACAGGGCAAATAGCACTGGCGTCTGTTCCCAGCATGTACAGTGTATTGGACTGAAGAGGATCTACTGTTCATGTCAATTTCCTAAGCAGAATTGAACTAGATATGGCCGTATTTGTAGGAAGCACAGTTCTTTTGTTCTGAGCAAACTCACTGTTCTGGCCCTATAGGAAACACAGTAGAGTAGAAGAGTGCTCTTTTCTCAAAAGCAGAGTGTGTTTCTTGTAAGGTGAGCTAGCGTTTGTTTCCCAGTCCTAAATGGAGTTGAATCACATGCAGTTTTTGGTCCTATGAGCAAGAGTTGTTTTCTGGTAAGGAAAGTCACTATTGCGCTCCCATTTCCATACACAGTGCTAATAGCACTCGCATCTGTTCCCAGGAAGTACAGTGTATTGGACTGAAGCGGAGCTACTGTTCCTGTCAGATTCCTAAGCAGAGTTGAAGTGGATATGGCCCCTGTGTGTAGGGAGCACAGTTCTTTTGTTCTGAGCAAGCTCACTGTTCGGACCACATAGAAACACAGAAGAATAGAAGAGTGCTTTTCTCAAAACAGAGTGTGTTTCTTGTAAGGCGAGCTAGTGTTTGTTCCCCTGTCAGAAATGGAGTTGAATCACATGCAGTTTCTGGTCCTACGAGCAAGAGGTGTTTTCTGATAAGAAGAGTCACTATTGCGCTCCTATTGCCATACACAGTACAAATAGGACTCGCGTCTGTTCCCAGCTAGTACAGTGTATTGGACTGAAGAGGAGCTACCGTTCCTGTCTGTTTCCTAAGCAGAGTTGAACTAGATGTGGCCCATGTGTGTAGTAAGCACAGTTCTTTTGTTCTGAGCAAGCTCAATGTTCAGACCCCATATGAACCACAGTAGAATAGAAGACTGCTCTTTTCTCAAAAGCAGAGTGTGTTATTTGTAAGGCGAGCTAGCGTTTGTTTCCCAGTCCTAAATGGAGTTGAATCACATGCTGTTTTTGGTCCTACGAGCAAGAGTTGTTTTCTGGTAAGGAAAGTCACTATTGTGCTCCCTTTGCCATACACAGTGCAAATAGCACTCGCGTCTGTTCACAGCAAGTACAGTGTATTGGACTGAAGAGGAGATACTGTTCTTGTCAGTTTGGTAAGCAGAGTTGAACTAGATATGTCCCGTGTGTGTAGGAAGCACAGTTCTTTTGTTCTGAGCAAGCTCACTGTTCGGACCACATAGGATACACAGTCGAGTAGAAGAGTGCTCTTTTCTCAAAAGCAGAGTGTGTTTCTTGTAAGGCGAGCTAGTGTTTGTTCCCCAGTCAGAAATGGAGTTGAATCCCATGCAGTTTCTGGTCCTAAGAGGAAGAGGTGTTTTCTGATAAGAAGAGGAACTATTGCGCTCCTATTTCCATACACAGTACAAATAGGACTCGCTTCTGTTCCCAGCTAGTACAGTGTATTGGACTGAAGAGGAGCTACCGTTCTTGTCAGTCTCCTAAGCAGAGTTGAACTAGATATGGCCCGTGTGTGTAGGAAGCACAGTTCTTTTGTTCTGAGCAAGCTCACTGTTCGGACCCCATAGGAAACACAGTAGAGAAGAAGAGTGCTCTTTTTTCAAAAGCAGAGTGTGTTTCTTGTAAGGCAAGCTAGCGTTTGTTTCCCAGTACTAAATGGAGTTGAATCTCATCCTGTTTTTGCTCCTACGAGCAAGAGTTTTTTTCTGGTAAGGAAAGTCACTATTGCGCTCCCATTGTCAGACACAGGGCAAATAGCACTGGCGTCTGTTCCCAGCATGTACAGTGTATTGGACTGAAGAGGATCCACTGTTCTTGTCAGTTTCCTAAGCAGAATTGAACTAGATATGGCCGTATTTGTAGGAAGCACAGTTCTTTTGTTCTGAGCAAACTCACTGTTCTGGCCCTATAGGAAACACAGTAAAGTAGAAGAGTGCTCTTTTCTCAAAAGCAGTGTGTTTCTTGTAAGGCGAGCTAGCGTTTGTTTCCCAGTCCTAAATGGAGTTGAATCCCATGCAGATTCTGGTCCTACCAGCAAGAGTTGTTTTCTGGTAAGGAAAGTCACTATTACGCTCCATTGCCATACACAGTGCAAATAGCACTCGCATCTGTTCCCAGCAAGTACAGTGTATTGGACTGAAGCAGAGCTACTGTTCTTGTCAGTTTCCTAAGCAGAGTTGAACTAGATACGGCCCCTGTGTGTAGAAAGCACAGTTCTTTTTTTCTGAGCAAGCTCACTGTTCGGACCCCATAGGAAAAACAGTCGAGTAGAAGAGTGCTCTTTTCTCAAAAGCAAAGTGTGTTTCTTGTAAGGCGAGCTAGTGTTTGTTTCCCAGTCCTAAATGGAGTTGAAACACATGCAGTTTATTGTCCTACGAGCAAGAGTTGTTTTCTGGTAAGAAGAGTCACTATTGCACTCCCATTGTCATACACAGGGCAAATAGCACTGGCGTCTGTTCCCAGCATGTACAGTGTATTGGACTGAAGAGGATCTACTGTTCTTTTCAGTTTCCTAAGCAGAATTGAACTACATATGGCCGTATTTGTATGAAGCACAGTTCTTTTGTCCTGAGCAAGCTCACTGTTCTGGTCCTATAGGAAACACAGTAGAGTAGAAGAGTGCTCTTTTCTCAAAAGCATAGTGTGTTTCTTGTAAGGCGAGCTAGTGTTTGTTTCCCAGTCCTAAGTGGAGATGAATCACATGCAATTTTTGGTCCTAAGAGCAAGAGTTGTTTTCTGGTAAGGAAAGTCCTATTGCGCTCTCATTTCCATACACAGTGCAAATAGCACTCGCGTCTGTTCCCAGCAAGTACAGTGTATTGGACTGAAGTGGAGCTACTGTTCTTGTCAGTTTCCTAAGCAGAGTTGAACTATATATGGCCCAGGTGTGTAGTAAGCACAGTTCTTTTGTTCTGAGCAAGCTCACTGTTTGGTCCCCATAGCTAAAACAGTAGAGTAGAAGAGTGGTCTTTTATCAAAAGCAGAGTGTGTTTCTTGTAAGGCGAGCTAGCGTTTGTTTCCCAGTCCTAAATGGAGTTGAATCACATGCAGTTTCTTGTCCTACGAGCAAGAGTTGTTTTCTGGTAAGAAGAGTTACTATTGTGCTCCCATTGTCATACACAGGGCAAATAGCACTGGCATCTGTTCCCAGCATGTACAGTGTATTGGACTGAAGAGTATCTACTGTTCTTGTCAGTTTCCTAAGCAGAATTGAACTAGATATGGCCGTATTTATAAGAAGCACAGTTCTTTTGTTCTTAACAAACTCACTGTTCTGGCCCTATAGGAAACACAGTAGAGTAGAAGAGTGCTCTTTTCTCAAAAGCAGAGTGTGTTTCTTGTAAGGCGAGCTAGCGTTTGTTTCCCAGTCCTAAATGGAGTTGAATCACATGCAGTTTTTGGTCCTACGAGCAAGAGTTGTTTTCTGGTAAGGAAAGTCACTACTGCGCTCCCTTTGCCATACACAGTGCAAATAGCACTCGCTGTTCCCAGCAAGTACAGTGAATTGGACTGAAGAGATGCTACTGTTCATGTCAGTTTCCTAAGCAGAGTTGAACTAGATATGACCCATGTGTGTAGGAAGCACAGTTCTTTTGTTCTGAGCAAGCTCAGTGTTCGGACCCCATAGGAAACACAGTAGAGTAGAAGAGTGCTCTTTTATCAAAAGCAGAGTGTGTTTCTTGTAAGGAGAGCTAGCGTTTGTTTCCCAGTCCTAAATGGAGTTGAATCACATACAGTTTCTGGTCCTACGAGCAAGAGTTGTTTTCTGGTAAGAAGAGTCACTAGGGTGCTCACATTGTCATACACAGGGCAAATAGCCCTGGCGTCTGTTCCCAGCATGTACAGTGTATTGGACTGAAGAGGAGCTACTGTTCTTGTCAGTTTCCTAAGCAGAGTTGAACTTGATATGGCCCATGTGTATAGGAAGCACAGTTCTTTTGATCTGAGCAAGCTCACTTTTCGGACCCCATAGGGAACACAGTAGAGTAGAAGAGTGCTCTTTTCTCAAAAGCAGAGTGTGTTTCTTGTAAGGCGAGCTAGCGTTTGTTTCCCAGTCCTAAATGGAGTTGAATCACATGCAGTTTCTTGTCCTATGAGCAAGAGTTGTTTTCTGGTAAGAAGAGTCACTATTGCTCTCCCATTTCCATACACAGTGCAAATAGCACTCACATCTGTTCCCAGGAAGTACAGTGTATTGGACTGAAGCGGAGCTACTGTTCTTGTCAGTTTGCTAAGCAGAGTTGAAGTAGATATGTCCCGTGTGTGTAGGAAGCACAGTTCTTTTGTTCTGAGCAAGCTCACTGTTCAGACCACATAGGATACACAGTCGAGTAGAAGAGTGCTCTTTCCTCAAAATCAGAGTGTGTTTCTTGTAAGGCGAGCTAGTGTTTGTTCCCCAGTCAGAAATGGAGTTGAATCCCATGCAGTTTCTGGTCCTACGAGGAAGAGGTGTTTTCTGATAAGAAGAGGAACTATTGCGCTCCTATTTCCATACACAGTACAAATAGGACTCGCTTCTGTTCCCAGCTAGTACAGTGTATTGGACTGAAGAGGAGCTACCGTTCTTGTCAGTCTCCTAAGCAGAGTTGAACTAGATATGGCCCGTGTGTGTAGGAAGCACAGTTCTTTTGTTCTGAGCAAGCTCACTGTTCGGACCCCATAGGAAACACAGTAGAGCAGAAGAGTGCTCTTTTTTCAAAAGCAGAGTGTGTTTCTTGTAAGGCAAGCTAGCGTTTGTTTCCCAGTACTAAATGGAATTGAATCACATCCTGTTTTTGGTCCTACGAGCAAGAGTTTTTTTCTGGTAAGGAAAGTCACTATTGCGCTCCCATTGTCAGACACAGGGCAAATAGCACTGGCGTCTGTTCCCAGCATGTACAGTGTATTGGACTGAAGAGGATCCACTGTTCTTGTCAGTTTCCTAAGCAGAATTGAACTAGATATGGCCGTATTTGTATGAAGCACAGTTCTTTTGTTCTGAGCAAGCTCACTGTTCTTGTCCTATAGGAAACACAGTAGAGTAGAAGAGTGCTCTTTTCTCAAAACCAGAGTGTGTTTCTTGTAAGGCGAGCTAGTGTTTGTTTCCCAGTCCTAAGTGGAGTTGAATCACATGCAGTTTTTGGTCCTACGAGCAAGAGTTGTTTTCTGGTAAGGAAAGTCACTATTGCGCTCCCATTGTCAGACACGGGGCAAATAGCACTGGCGTCTGTTCCCAGCAAGTACAGTGTATTGGACTGAAGGGGATCTACTGTTCTTGTCAGTTTCCTAAGCAGAGTTGAACTAGACATGGCCCCTGTGTGTAGGAAGCACAGTTCTTTTGTTCTGAGCAAGCTCACTATTCGGACCCCATAGGAAACATATTAGAGTAGAAGAGTCCTCTTTTCTCAAAAGGAGAGTGTGTTTCTTGTAATGCGTGCTAGTGTTTGTTTCCCAGTCAGAAATGGAGTTGAATCCCATGCATTTTCTGGTCCAATGAGCAAGAGTTGTTTTCTGGTAAGAAGAGCTACTATTGCGCTCCCATTGTCATACACAGGGCAAATAGCACTGGCGTCTGTTCCCAGCAAGTGCAGTGTATTGAACTGAAGAGGAGCTACTGTTCTTGTCAGTTTCCTAAGCAGAGTTGAACTAGATATGGCCCGTGTGTTTAGGAAGCACAGTTCTTTTGTTCTGAGCAAGCTCATTGTTCGGACCCTATATGAACCACAGTAAAATAGAAGACTGTTCTTTTCTCAAAAGCAGAGTGTGTTTCTTGTAAGGCGAGCTAGCGTTTGTTTCCCAGTCCTAAATGGAGTTGAATCACATGCAGTTTTTGGTCATACCAGCAAGAGCTGTTTTCTCGTAAGCAAAGTCACTATTGCGCTCCCATTGACATACACAGTGCAAATAGCCCTCGCGTCTGTTCCCAGCAAGTACAGTGTATTGAACTGAAGAGGAGCTACTGTTCTTGTCAGTTTCCTAAGCAGAGTTGAACTAGATACGGCCCGTGTGTTTAGGAAGCACAGTTCTTTTGTTCTGAGCAAGCTCAATGTTCGGACCCCATATGAACCACAGTAAAATAGAAGACTGTTCTTTTCTCAAAAGCAGAGCGTGTTTCTTGTAAGGCAAGATAGCGTTTGTTTCCCAGTCCTAAATGGAGTTGAATCACATGCAGTTTTTGGTCCTACGAGCAAGAGTTGTTTTCTGGTAAGGAAAGTCACTATTGTGCTCCCTTTGCCATACACAGTGCAAAAAGCACTCGCGTCTGTTCCAGCAAGTACAGTGTATTGGACTGAAGAGGAGCTACTGTTCTTGTCAGTTTCCTAAGCAGAGTTGAACTAGATATGGCCCATGTGTGTAGGAAGCACAGTTCTTTTGTTCTGAGCAAGCTCACTGTTCGGACCCCATAGGAAACACAGTAGAGTAGAAGAGTGCTCTTTTCTCAAAAGCAGAGTGTGTTTCTTGTAAGGCGAGCTAGCGTTTGTTTCCCAGTCCTAAATGGAGTTGAATCACATGCAGTTTCTTGTCCTACTAGCAAGAGTTGTTTTCTGGTAAGAAGAGGCACTATTGCGCTCCCATTGCCATACGCAGGGCAAATAGCACGGGCCTCTGTTCCCAGCATGTACAGTGTATTGGACTGAAGAGGATCTACTGTTCTTGTCAGTTTCCTAAGCAGAATTGAACTAGATATGGCCGTATTTGTAGGAAGCACAGTTCTTTTGTTCTGAGCAAACTCACTGTTCTGACCCTATAGGAAACACAGTAGAGAAGAAGAGTGCTCTTTTCTCAAAAGCAGAGTGTGTTTCTTGTAAGGCGAGCTAGCGTTTGTTTCCCAGTCCTAAATGCAGTTGAATCCCATGCAGTTTCTGGTCCTACCAGCAAGAGTTGTTTTCTGGTAAGGAAAGTCACTATTGCGCTCCATTTCCATACACAGTGCAAATAGCACTCGCATCTGTTCCCAGCAAGTACAGTGTATTGGACTGAAGCGGAGCTACTGTTCTTGTCAGTTTCCTAAGCAGAGATGAACTAGATACGGCCCCTGTGTGTAGAAAGCACAGTTCTTTTTTTCTGAGCAAGCTCACTGTTCGAACCCCATAGTAAAAACAGTCGAGTAGAAGAGTGCTCTTTTCTCAAAAGCAGAGTGTGTTTCTTGTTAGGCGAGCTAGTGTTTGTTTCCCAGTCCTAAATGGAGTTGAAACACATGCAGTTTATTGTCCTACGAGCAAGAGTTGTTTTCTGGTAAGAAGAGTCACTATTGCGCTCCCATTGTCATACACAGGGCAAATAGCACTCGCGTCTGGTCCCCGCATGTACAGTGTATTGGACTGAAGAGGATCTACTGTTCTTTTCAGTTTCCTAAGCAGAGTTGAACTAGATATGTCCCGTGTGTGTAGGAACCAAAGTTCTTTTGTTCTGAGTAAGCTCAAAGTTCGGACCCCATATGAACCACAGTAGAATAGAAGACTGCTCTTTTCTCAAAAGCAGAGTGTCTTTCTTGTAAGGCGAGCTAGCGTTTGTTTCCCAGGCCTAAATGGAGTTGAATCACATGCAGTTTTTGGTCCTATGAGCAAGAGTTGTTATCTGGTAAAAAAAAAAGTCACTATTGCGCTCCCATTTCCATACACAATGCAAATAGCACTCGCGTCTGTTCCTAGCAAGTACAGTGTATTGGTCGGAAGAGGAGCTACTGTTCTTGTCAGTTTCCTAAGCAGAGTTGAACTAGATATGGCCCAGGTGTGTAGTAAGCACAGTTCTTTTGTTCTGAGCAAGCTCACTGTTTGGACCCCATAGGAAAAACAGTAGAGTAGAAGAGTGCTCTTTTATCAAAAGCAGAGCGTGTTTCTTGTAAGGCAAGCTAGCGTTTGTTTCCCAGTCCTAAATGGAGTTGAATCACATGCAGTTTCTTGTCCTACGAGCAAGAGTTTTTTTCTGGTAAGAAGAGTTACTATTGTGCTCCCATTTTCATACACAGGGCAAATAGCACTGGCATTTGTTCCAAGCATGTACAGTGTATTGGACTGAAGAGGATCTACTGTTCTTGTCAGTTTTCTAAGCAGAATTGAACTAGATATGGCCGTATTTGTACGAAGCACAGTTCTTTTGTTCTTAACAAACTCACTGTTCTGGCCCTATAGGAAACACAGTAGAGTAGAAGAGTGCTCTTTCCTCAAAAGCAGAGTGTGTTTCTTGTAAGGCGAGCTAGCGTTTGTTTCCCAGTCCTAAATGGAGTTGAATCACATGCAGTTTTTGGTCCTACGAGCAAGAGTTGTTTTCTGGTAAGGAAAGTCACTACTGAGCTCCCTTTTCCATACACAGTGCAAATAGCACTCGCGTCTGCTCCCAGCAAAAACAGTGAATTGGACTGAAGAGGAGCTACTGTTCTTGTCAGTTTCCTAAACAGAGTTGAACTAGATATGGCCCATGTGTGTAGGAAGCACAGTTCTTTTGTTCTGAGCAAGCTCACTGTTCGGACCCCATAGGAAACACAGTAGAGTAGAAGAGTGCTCTTTTCTCAAAAGCAGAGTGTGTTTCTTGTAAGGCGAGCTAGCGTTTGTTTCCCAGTCCTAAATGGAGTTGAATCACCTGCAGTTTCTTGTCCTACAAGCAAGAGTTGTTTTCTGGTAAGAAGAGTCACTATTGCGCTCCCATTTTCATACACAGGGCAAATAGCACTGGCGTCTGTTCCCAGCATGTACAGTGTATTGGACTGAAGAGTATCTACTGTTCTTGTCAGTTTCCTAAGCAGAATTGAACTAGATATGGCCGTATTTATAAGAAGCACAGTTCTTTTGTTCTTAACAAACTCACTGTTCTGGCCCTATAGGAAACACAGTAGAGTAGAAGAGTGCTCTTTTCTCAAAAGCAGAGTGTGTTTCTTGTAAGGCGAGCTAGCGTTTGTTTCCCAGTCCTAAATGGAGTTGAATCACATGCAGTTTTTGGTCCTACGAGCAAGAGTTGTTTTCTGGTAAGGAAAGTCACTACTGCGCTCCCTTTGCCATACACAGTGCAAATAGCACTCGCTGTTCCCAGCAAGTACAGTGAATTGGACTGAAGAGGTGCTACTGTTCATGTCAGTTTCCTAAGCAGAGTTGAACTAGATATGACCCATGTGTGTAGGAAGCACAGTTCTTTTGTTCTGAGCAAGCTCAGTGTTCGGACCCCATAGGAAACACAGTAGAGTAGAAGAGTGCTCTTTTATCAAAAGCAGAGTGTGTTTCTTGTAAGGAGAGCTAGCGTTTGTTTCCCAGTCCTAAATGGAGTTGAATCACATACAGTTTCTGGTCCTACGAGCAAGAGTTGTTTTCTGGTAAGAAGAGTCACTAGGGTGCTCACATTGTCATACACAGGGCAAATAGCCCTGGCGTCTGTTCCCAGCATGTACAGTGTATTGGACTGAAGAGGAGCTACTGTTCTTGTCAGTTTCCTAAGCAGAGTTGAACTTGATATGGCCCATGTGTATAGGAAGCACAGTTCTTTTGATCTGAGCAAGCTCACTTTTCGGACCCCATAGGGAACACAGTAGAGTAGAAGAGTGCTCTTTTCTCAAAAGCAGAGTGTGTTTCTTGTAAGGCGAGCTAGCGTTTGTTTCCCAGTCCTAAATGGAGTTGAATCACATGCAGTTTCTTGTCCTATGAGCAAGAGTTGTTTTCTGGTAAGAAGAGTCACTATTGCTCTCCCATTTCCATACACAGTGCAAATAGCACTCACATCTGTTCCCAGGAAGTACAGTGTATTGGACTGAAGCGGAGCTACTGTTCTTGTCAGTTTGCTAAGCAGAGTTGAAGTAGATATGTCCCGTGTGTGTAGGAAGCACAGTTCTTTTGTTCTGAGCAAGCTCACTGTTCAGACCACATAGGATACACAGTCGAGTAGAAGAGTGCTCTTTCCTCAAAATCAGAGTGTGTTTCTTGTAAGGCGAGCTAGTGTTTGTTCCCCAGTCAGAAATGGAGTTGAATCCCATGCAGTTTCTGGTCCTACGAGGAAGAGGTGTTTTCTGATAAGAAGAGGAACTATTGCGCTCCTATTTCCATACACAGTACAAATAGGACTCGCTTCTGTTCCCAGCTAGTACAGTGTATTGGACTGAAGAGGAGCTACCGTTCTTGTCAGTCTCCTAAGCAGAGTTGAACTAGATATGGCCCGTGTGTGTAGGAAGCACAGTTCTTTTGTTCTGAGCAAGCTCACTGTTCGGACCCCATAGGAAACACAGTAGAGCAGAAGAGTGCTCTTTTTTCAAAAGCAGAGTGTGTTTCTTGTAAGTCAAGCTAGCGTTTGTTTCCCAGTACTAAATGGAATTGAATCACATCCTGTTTTTGGTCCTACGAGCAAGAGTTTTTTTCTGATAAGGAAAGTCACTATTGCGCTCCCATTGTCATACACAGGGCAAATAGCACTCGCGTCTGGTCCCCGCATGTACAGTGTATTGGACTGAAGAGGATCTACTGTTCTTTTCAGTTTCCTAAGCAGAGTTGAACTAGATATGTCCCGTGTGTGTAGGAACCAAAGTTCTTTTGTTCTGAGTAAGCTCAAAGTTCGGACCCCATATGAACCACAGTAGAATAGAAGACTGCTCTTTTCTGAAAAGCAGAGTGTCTTTCTTGTAAGGCGAGCTAGCGTTTGTTTCCCAGGCCTAAATGGAGTTGAATCACATGCAGTTTTTGGTCCTATGAGCAAGAGTTGTTATCTGGTAAAAAAAAAAAGTCACTATTGCGCTCCCATTTCCATACACAATGCAAATAGCACTCGCGTCTGTTCCTAGCAAGTACAGTGTATTGGTCGGAAGAGGAGCTACTGTTCTTGTCAGTTTCCTAAGCAGAGTTGAACTAGATATGGCCCAGGTGTGTAGTAAGCACAGTTCTTTTGTTCTGAGCAAGCTCACTGTTTGGACCCCATAGGAAAAACAGTAGAGTAGAAGAGTGCTCTTTTATCAAAAGCAGAGCGTGTTTCTTGTAAGGCAAGCTAGCGTTTGTTTCCCAGTCCTAAATGGAGTTGAATCACATGCAGTTTCTTGTCCTACGAGCAAGAGTTTTTTTCTGGTAAGAAGAGTTACTATTGTGCTCCCATTTTCATACACAGGGCAAATAGCACTGGCATTTGTTCCAAGCATGTACAGTGTATTGGACTGAAGAGGATCTACTGTTCTTGTCAGTTTTCTAAGCAGAATTGAACTAGATATGGCCGTATTTGTACGAAGCACAGTTCTTTTGTTCTTAACAAACTCACTGTTCTGGCCCTATAGGAAACACAGTAGAGTAGAAGAGTGCTCTTTCCTCAAAAGCAGAGTGTGTTTCTTGTAAGGCGAGCTAGCGTTTGTTTCCCAGTCCTAAATGGAGTTGAATCACATGCAGTTTTTGGTCCTACGAGCAAGAGTTGTTTTCTGGTAAGGAAAGTCACTACTGAGCTCCCTTTTCCATACACAGTGCAAATAGCACTCGCGTCTGCTCCCAGCAAAAACAGTGAATTGGACTGAAGAGGAGCTACTGTTCTTGTCAGTTTCCTAAACAGAGTTGAACTAGATATGGCCCATGTGTGTAGGAAGCACAGTTCTTTTGTTCTGAGCAAGCTCACTGTTCGGACCCCATAGGAAACACAGTAGAGTAGAAGAGTGCTCTTTTCTCAAAAGCAGAGTGTGTTTCTTGTAAGGCGAGCTAGCGTTTGTTTCCCAGTCCTAAATGGAGTTGAATCACCTGCAGTTTCTTGTCCTACAAGCAAGAGTTGTTTTCTGGTAAGAAGAGTCACTATTGCGCTCCCATTTTCATACACAGGGCAAATAGCACTGGCGTCTGTTCCCAGCATGTACAGTGTATTGGACTGAAGAGTATCTACTGTTCTTGTCAGTTTCCTAAGCAGAATTGAACTAGATATGGCCGTATTTATAAGAAGCACAGTTCTTTTGTTCTTAACAAACTCACTTTTCTGGCCCTATAGGAAACACAGTAGAGTAGAAGAGTGCTCTTTTCTCAAAAGCAGAGTGTGTTTCTTGTAAGGCGAGCTAGCGTTTGTTTCCCAGTCCTAAATGGAGTTGAATCACATGCAGTTTTTGGTCCTACGAGCAAGAGTTGTTTTCTGGTAAGGAAAGTCACTACTGCGCTCCCTTTGCCATACACAGTGCAAATAGCACTCGCTGTTCCCAGCAAGTACAGTGAATTGGACTGAAGAGGTGCTACTGTTCATGTCAGTTTCCTAAGCAGAGTTGAACTAGATATGACCCATGTGTGTAGGAAGCACAGTTCTTTTGTTCTGAGCAAGCTCAGTGTTCGGACCCCATAGGAAACACAGTAGAGTAGAAGAGTGCTCTTTTATCAAAAGCAGAGTGTGTTTCTTGTAAGGAGAGCTAGCGTTTGTTTCCCAGTCCTAAATGGAGTTGAATCACATACAGTTTCTGGTCCTACGAGCAAGAGTTGTTTTCTGGTAAGAAGAGTCACTAGGGTGCTCACATTGTCATACACAGGGCAAATAGCCCTGGCGTCTGTTCCCAGCATGTACAGTGTATTGGACTGAAGAGGAGCTACTGTTCTTGTCAGTTTCCTAAGCAGAGTTGAACTTGATATGGCCCATGTGTATAGGAAGCACAGTTCTTTTGATCTGAGCAAGCTCACTTTTCGGACCCCATAGGGAACACAGTAGAGTAGAAGAGTGCTCTTTTCTCAAAAGCAGAGTGTGTTTCTTGTAAGGCGAGCTAGCGTTTGTTTCCCAGTCCTAAATGGAGTTGAATCACATGCAGTTTCTTGTCCTATGAGCAAGAGTTGTTTTCTGGTAAGAAGAGTCACTATTGCTCTCCCATTTCCATACACAGTGCAAATAGCACTCACATCTGTTCCCAGGAAGTACAGTGTATTGGACTGAAGCGGAGCTACTGTTCTTGTCAGTTTGCTAAGCAGAGTTGAAGTAGATATGTCCCGTGTGTGTAGGAAGCACAGTTCTTTTGTTCTGAGCAAGCTCACTGTTCAGACCACATAGGATACACAGTCGAGTAGAAGAGTGCTCTTTCCTCAAAATCAGAGTGTGTTTCTTGTAAGGCGAGCTAGTGTTTGTTCCCCAGTCAGAAATGGAGTTGAATCCCATGCAGTTTCTGGTCCTACGAGGAAGAGGTGTTTTCTGATAAGAAGAGGAACTATTGCGCTCCTATTTCCATACACAGTACAAATAGGACTCGCTTCTGTTCCCAGCTAGTACAGTGTATTGGACTGAAGAGGAGCTACCGTTCTTGTCAGTCTCCTAAGCAGAGTTGAACTAGATATGGCCCGTGTGTGTAGGAAGCACAGTTCTTTTGTTCTGAGCAAGCTCACTGTTCGGACCCCATAGGAAACACAGTAGAGCAGAAGAGTGCTCTTTTTTCAAAAGCAGAGTGTGTTTCTTGTAAGGCAAGCTAGCGTTTGTTTCCCAGTACTAAATGGAATTGAATCACATCCTGTTTTTGGTCCTATGAGCAAGAGTTTTTTTCTGGTAAGGAAAGTCACTATTGCGCTCCCATTGTCAGACACAGGGCAAATAGCACTGGCGTCTGTTCCCAGCATGTACAGTGTATTGGACTGAAGAGGATCCACTGTTCTTGTCAGTTTCCTAAGCAGAATTGAACTAGATATGGCCGTATTTGTATGAAGCACAGTTCTTTTGTTCTGAGCAAGCTCACTGTTCTTGTCCTATAGGAAACACAGTAGAGTAGAAGAGTGCTCTTTTCTCAAAACCAGAGTGTGTTTCTTGTAAGGCGAGCTAGTGTTTGTTTCCCAGTCCTAAGTGGAGTTGAATCACATGCAGTTTTTGGTCCTACGAGCAAGAGTTGTTTTCTGGTAAGGAAAGTCACTATTGCGCTCCCATTGTCAGACACGGGGCAAATAGCACTGGCGTCTGTTCCCAGCAAGTACAGTGTATTGGACTGAAGGGGATCTACTGTTCTTGTCAGTTTCCTAAGCAGAGTTGAACTAGACATGGCCCCTGTGTGTAGGAAGCACAGTTCTTTTGTTCTGAGCAAGCTCACTATTCGGACCCCATAGGAAACATATTAGAGTAGAAGAGTCCTCTTTTCTCAAAAGGAGAGTGTGTTTCTTGTAATGCGTGCTAGTGTTTGTTTCCCAGTCAGAAATGGAGTTGAATCCCATGCATTTTCTGGTCCAATGAGCAAGAGTTGTTTTCTGGTAAGAAGAGCTACTATTGCGCTCCCATTGTCATACACAGGGCAAATAGCACTGGCGTCTGTTCCCAGCAAGTGCAGTGTATTGAACTGAAGAGGAGCTACTGTTCTTGTCAGTTTCCTAAGCAGAGTTGAACTAGATATGGCCCGTGTGTTTAGGAAGCACAGTTCTTTTGTTCTGAGCAAGCTCATTGTTCGGACCCTATATGAACCACAGTAAAATAGAAGACTGTTCTTTTCTCAAAAGCAGAGTGTGTTTCTTGTAAGGCGAGCTAGCGTTTGTTTCCCAGTCCTAAATGGAGTTGAATCACATGCAGTTTTTGGTCATACCAGCAAGAGCTGTTTTCTCGTAAGCAAAGTCACTATTGCGCTCCCATTGACATACACAGTGCAAATAGCCCTCGCGTCTGTTCCCAGCAAGTACAGTGTATTGAACTGAAGAGGAGCTACTGTTCTTGTCAGTTTCCTAAGCAGAGTTGAACTAGATACGGCCCGTGTGTTTAGGAAGCACAGTTCTTTTGTTCTGAGCAAGCTCAATGTTCGGACCCCATATGAACCACAGTAAAATAGAAGACTGTTCTTTTCTCAAAAGCAGAGCGTGTTTCTTGTAAGGCAAGATAGCGTTTGTTTCCCAGTCCTAAATGGAGTTGAATCACATGCAGTTTTTGGTCCTACGAGCAAGAGTTGTTTTCTGGTAAGGAAAGTCACTATTGTGCTCCCTTTGCCATACACAGTGCAAATAGCACTCGCGTCTGTTCCAGCAAGTACAGTGTATTGGACTGAAGAGGAGCTACTGTTCTTGTCAGTTTCCTAAGCAGAGTTGAACTAGATATGGCCCATGTGTGTAGGAAGCACAGTTCTTTTGTTCTGAGCAAGCTCACTGTTCGGACCCCATAGGAAACACAGTAGAGTAGAAGAGTGCTCTTTTCTCAAAAGCAGAGTGTGTTTCTTGTAAGGCGAGCTAGCGTTTGTTTCCCAGTCCTAAATGGAGTTGAATCACATGCAGTTTCTTGTCCTACTAGCAAGAGTTGTTTTCTGGTAAGAAGAGGCACTATTGCGCTCCCATTGCCATACGCAGGGCAAATAGCACGGGCCTCTGTTCCCAGCATGTACAGTGTATTGGACTGAAGAGGATCTACTGTTCTTGTCAGTTTCCTAAGCAGAATTGAACTAGATATGGCCGTATTTGTAGGAAGCACAGTTCTTTTGTTCTGAGCAAACTCACTGTTCTGACCCTATAGGAAACACAGTAGAGTAGAAGAGTGCTCTTTTCTCAAAAGCAGAGTGTGTTTCTTGTAAGGCGAGCTAGCGTTTGTTTCCCAGTCCTAAATGCAGTTGAATCCCATGCAGTTTCTGGTCCTACCAGCAAGAGTTGTTTTCTGGTAAGGAAAGTCACTATTGCGCTCCATTTCCATACACAGTGCAAATAGCACTCGCATCTGTTCCCAGCAAGTACAGTGTATTGGACTGAAGCGGAGCTACTGTTCTTGTCAGTTTCCTAAGCAGAGATGAACTAGATACGGCCCCTGTGTGTAGAAAGCACAGTTCTTTTTTTCTGAGCAAGCTCACTGTTCGGACCCCATAGTAAAAACAGTCGAGTAGAAGAGTGCTCTTTTCTCAAAAGCAGAGTGTGTTTCTTGTTAGGCGAGCTAGTGTTTGTTTCCCAGTCCTAAATGGAGTTGAAACACATGCAGTTTATTGTCCTACGAGCCAGAGTTGTTTTCTGGTAAGAAGAGTCACTATTGCGCTCCCATTGTCATACACAGGGCAAATAGCACTCGCGTCTGGTCCCCGCATGTACAGTGTATTGGACTGAAGAGGATCTACTGTTCTTTTCAGTTTCCTAAGCAGAGTTGAACTAGATATGTCCCGTGTGTGTAGGAACCAAAGTTCTTTTGTTCTGAGTAAGCTCAAAGTTCGGACCCCATATGAACCACAGTAGAATAGAAGACTGCTCTTTTCTCAAAAGCAGAGTGTCTTTCTTGTAAGGCGAGCTAGCGTTTGTTTCCCAGGCCTAAATGGAGTTGAATCACATGCAGTTTTTGGTCCTATGAGCAAGAGTTGTTATCTGGTAAAAAAAAAAGTCACTATTGCGCTCCCATTTCCATACACAATGCAAATAGCACTCGCGTCTGTTCCTAGCAAGTACAGTGTATTGGTCGGAAGAGGAGCTACTGTTCTTGTCAGTTTCCTAAGCAGAGTTGAACTAGATATGGCCCAGGTGTGTAGTAAGCACAGTTCTTTTGTTCTGAGCAAGCTCACTGTTTGGACCCCATAGGAAAAACAGTAGAGTAGAAGAGTGCTCTTTTATCAAAAGCAGAGCGTGTTTCTTGTAAGGCAAGCTAGCGTTTGTTTCCCAGTCCTAAATGGAGTTGAATCACATGCAGTTTCTTGTCCTACGAGCAAGAGTTTTTTTCTGGTAAGAAGAGTTACTATTGTGCTCCCATTTTCATACACAGGGCAAATAGCACTGGCATTTGTTCCAAGCATGTACAGTGTATTGGACTGAAGAGGATCTACTGTTCTTGTCAGTTTTCTAAGCAGAATTGAACTAGATATGGCCGTATTTGTACGAAGCACAGTTCTTTTGTTCTTAACAAACTCACTGTTCTGGCCCTATAGGAAACACAGTAGAGTAGAAGAGTGCTCTTTCCTCAAAAGCAGAGTGTGTTTCTTGTAAGGCGAGCTAGCGTTTGTTTCCCAGTCCTAAATGGAGTTGAATCACATGCAGTTTTTGGTCCTACGAGCAAGAGTTGTTTTCTGGTAAGGAAAGTCACTACTGAGCTCCCTTTTCCATACACAGTGCAAATAGCACTCGCGTCTGCTCCCAGCAAAAACAGTGAATTGGACTGAAGAGGAGCTACTGTTCTTGTCAGTTTCCTAAACAGAGTTGAACTAGATATGGCCCATGTGTGTAGGAAGCACAGTTCTTTTGTTCTGAGCAAGCTCACTGTTCGGACCCCATAGGAAACACAGTAGAGTAGAAGAGTGCTCTTTTCTCAAAAGCAGAGTGTGTTTCTTGTAAGGCGAGCTAGCGTTTGTTTCCCAGTCCTAAATGGAGTTGAATCACCTGCAGTTTCTTGTCCTACAAGCAAGAGTTGTTTTCTGGTAAGAAGAGTCACTATTGCGCTCCCATTTTCATACACAGGGCAAATAGCACTGGCGTCTGTTCCCAGCATGTACAGTGTATTGGACTGAAGAGGATCTACTGTTCATGTCAATTTCCTAAGCAGAATTGAACTAGATATGGCCGTATTTGTAGGAAGCACAGTTCTTTTGTTCTGAGCAAACTCACTGTTCTGGCCCTATAGGAAACACAGTAGAGTAGAAGAGTGCTCTTTTCTCAAAAGCAGAGTGTGTTTCTTGTAAGGCGAGCTAGCGTTTGTTTCCCAGTCCTAAATGGAGTTGAATCACATGCAGTTTTTGGTCCTATGAGCAAGAGTTGTTTTCTGGTAAGGAAAGTCACTATTGCGCTCCCATTTCCATACACAGTGCTAATAGCACTCGCATCTGTTCCCAGGAAGTACAGTGTATTGGACTGAAGCGGAGCTACTGTTCCTGTCAGATTCCTAAGCAGAGTTGAAGTGGATATGGCCCCTGTGTGTAGGGAGCACAGTTCTTTTGTTCTGAGCAAGCTCACTGTTCGGACCACATAGAAACACAGAAGAATAGAAGAGTGCTTTTCTCAAAACAGAGTGTGTTTCTTGTAAGGCGAGCTAGTGTTTGTTCCCCTGTCAGAAATGGAGTTGAATCACATGCAGTTTCTGGTCCTACGAGCAAGAGGTGTTTTCTGATAAGAAGAGTCACTATTGCGCTCCTATTGCCATACACAGTACAAATAGGACTCGCGTCTGTTCCCAGCTAGTACAGTGTATTGGACTGAAGAGGAGCTACCGTTCCTGTCTGTTTCCTAAGCAGAGTTGAACTAGATGTGGCCCATGTGTGTAGTAAGCACAGTTCTTTTGTTCTGAGCAAGCTCAATGTTCAGACCCCATATGAACCACAGTAGAATAGAAGACTGCTCTTTTCTCAAAAGCAGAGTGTGTTATTTGTAAGGCGAGCTAGCGTTTGTTTCCCAGTCCTAAATGGAGTTGAATCACATGCTGTTTTTGGTCCTACGAGCAAGAGTTGTTTTCTGGTAAGGAAAGTCACTATTGTGCTCCCTTTGCCATACACAGTGCAAATAGCACTCGCGTCTGTTCACAGCAAGTACAGTGTATTGGACTGAAGAGGAGATACTGTTCTTGTCAGTTTGGTAAGCAGAGTTGAACTAGATATGTCCCGTGTGTGTAGGAAGCACAGTTCTTTTGTTCTGAGCAAGCTCACTGTTCGGACCACATAGGATACACAGTCGAGTAGAAGAGTGCTCTTTTCTCAAAAGCAGAGTGTGTTTCTTGTAAGGCGAGCTAGTGTTTGTTCCCCAGTCAGAAATGGAGTTGAATCCCATGCAGTTTCTGGTCCTAAGAGGAAGAGGTGTTTTCTGATAAGAAGAGGAACTATTGCGCTCCTATTTCCATACACAGTACAAATAGGACTCGCTTCTGTTCCCAGCTAGTACAGTGTATTGGACTGAAGAGGAGCTACCGTTCTTGTCAGTCTCCTAAGCAGAGTTGAACTAGATATGGCCCGTGTGTGTAGGAAGCACAGTTCTTTTGTTCTGAGCAAGCTCACTGTTCGGACCCCATAGGAAACACAGTAGAGAAGAAGAGTGCTCTTTTTTCAAAAGCAGAGTGTGTTTCTTGTAAGGCAAGCTAGCGTTTGTTTCCCAGTACTAAATGGAGTTGAATCTCATCCTGTTTTTGGTCCTACGAGCAAGAGTTTTTTTCTGGTAAGGAAAGTCACTATTGCGCTCCCATTGTCAGACACAGGGCAAATAGCACTGGCGTCTGTTCCCAGCATGTACAGTGTATTGGACTGAAGAGGATCCACTGTTCTTGTCAGTTTCCTAAGCAGAATTGAACTAGATATGGCCGTATTTGTAGGAAGCACAGTTCTTTTGTTCTGAGCAAACTCACTGTTCTGGCCCTATAGGAAACACAGTAAAGTAGAAGAGTGCTCTTTTCTCAAAACCAGAGTGTGTTTCTTGTAAGGCGAGCTAGCGTTTGTTTCCCAGTCCTAAATGGAGTTGAATCCCATGCAGATTCTGGTCCTACCAGCAAGAGTTGTTTTCTGGTAAGGAAAGTCACTATTGCGCTCCATTGCCATACACAGTGCAAATAGCACTCGCATCTGTTCCCAGCAAGTACAGTGTATTGGACTGAAGCAGAGCTACTGTTCTTGTCAGTTTCCTAAGCAGAGTTGAACTAGATACGGCCCCTGTGTGTAGAAAGCACAGTTCTTTTTTTCTGAGCAAGCTCACTGTTCGGACCCCATAGGAAAAACAGTCGAGTAGAAGAGTGCTCTTTTCTCAAAAGCAGAGTGTGTTTCTTGTAAGGCGAGCTAGTGTTTGTTTCCCAGTCCTAAATGGAGTTGAAACACATGCAGTTTATTGTCCTACGAGCAAGAGTTGTTTTCTGGTAAGAAGAGTCACTATTGCACTCCCATTGTCATACACAGGGCAAATAGCACTGGCGTCTGTTCCCAGCATGTACAGTGTATTGGACTGAAGAGGATCTACTGTTCTTTTCAGTTTCCTAAGCAGAATTGAACTACATATGGCCGTATTTGTATGAAGCACAGTTCTTTTGTTCTGAGCAAGCTCACTGTTCTGGTCCTATAGGAAACACAGTAGAGTAGAAGAGTGCTCTTTTCTCAAAAGCATAGTGTGTTTCTTGTAAGGCGAGCTAGTGTTTGTTTCCCAGTCCTAAGTGGAGATGAATCACATGCAATTTTTGGTCCTAAGAGCAAGAGTTGTTTTCTGGTAAGGAAAGTCCTATTGCGCTCTCATTTCCATACACAGTGCAAATAGCACTCGCGTCTGTTCCCAGCAAGTACAGTGTATTGGACTGAAGTGGAGCTACTGTTCTTGTCAGTTTCCTAAGCAGAGTTGAACTATATATGGCCCAGGTGTGTAGTAAGCACAGTTCTTTTGTTCTGAGCAAGCTCACTGTTTGGTCCCCATAGCTAAAACAGTAGAGTAGAAGAGTGGTCTTTTATCAAACGCAGAGTGTGTTTCTTGTAAGGCGAGCTAGCGTTTGTTTCCCAGTCCTAAATGGAGTTGAATCACATGCAGTTTCTTGTCCTACGAGCAAGAGTTGTTTTCTGGTAAGAAGAGTTACTATTGTGCTCCCATTGTCATACACAGGGCAAATAGCACTGGCATCTGTTCCCAGCATGTACAGTGTATTGGACTGAAGAGTATCTACTGTTCTTGTCAGTTTCCTAAGCAGAATTGAACTAGATATGGCCGTATTTATAAGAAGCACAGTTCTTTTGTTCTTAACAAACTCACTGTTCTGGCCCTATAGGAAACACAGTAGAGTAGAAGAGTGCTCTTTTCTCAAAAGCAGAGTGTGTTTCTTGTAACGCGAGCTAGCGTTTGTTTCCCAGTCCTAAATGGAGTTGAATCACATGCAGTTTTTGGTCCTACGAGCAAGAGTTGTTTTCTGGTAAGGAAAGTCACTACTGCGCTCCCTTTGCCATACACAGTGCAAATAGCACTCGCTGTTCCCAGCAAGTACAGTGAATTGGACTGAAGAGGTGCTACTGTTCATGTCAGTTTCCTAAGCAGAGTTGAACTAGATATGACCCATGTGTGTAGGAAGCACAGTTCTTTTGTTCTGAGCAAGCTCAGTGTTCGGACCCCATAGGAAACACAGTAGAGTAGAAGAGTGCTCTTTTATCAAAAGCAGAGTGTGTTTCTTGTAAGGAGAGCTAGCGTTTGTTTCCCAGTCCTAAATGGAGTTGAATCACATACAGTTTCTGGTCCTACGAGCAAGAGTTGTTTTCTGGTAAGAAGAGTCACTAGGGTGCTCCCATTGTCATACATAGGGCAAATAGCCCTGGCGTCTGTTCCCAGCATGTACAGTGTATTGGACTGAAGAGGATATACTGTTCTTTTCAGTTTCCTAAGCAGAATTGAACTAGATATGGCCATATTTGTAGGAAGCACAGTTCTTTTGTTCTGAGCAAGCTCACTGTTCGGACCCCATAGGAAACACAGTAGAGTAGAAGAGTGCTCTTTTCTCAAAAGCAGAGTGTGTTTCTTGTAAGGCGAGCTAGCGTTTGTTTCCCAGTCCTAAATGGAGGTGAATCACATGCAGTTTTTGGTCCTATGAGCAAGAGTTGTTTTCTGGTAATAAAGTCACTCTTGCGCTCCCATTGCCATACACAGTGTAAATAGCACTCGCATCTGTTCCCAGCAAGTACAGTGTATTGGACTGAAGCGGAGCTACTGTTCTTGTCAGTTTCCGAAGCAAAGTTGAACTAGATATGGCCCCTGTGTGTAGGAAGCACAGTTCTTGTGTTCTGAGCAAGCTAACTATTCGGACCCCATAGGAAACACAGTAGAGTAGAAGAGTGCTCTTTTCTCAAAAGCAGAGTGTGTTTCTTGTAAGGCGAGCTAGTGTTTGTTCACCAGTCAGAAATGGAGTTGAATCCCATGCAGTTTCTGGTCCTACGAGCAAGAGGTGTTTTCTGAGAAGAAGAGTCACTATTGCGCTCCTATTGCCATACACAGTACAAATAGGACTCGCGTCTGTTCCCAGCTAGTACAGTGTATTGGACTGAAGAGGAGCTACCGTTCTTGTCTGTTTCCTAAGCAGAGTTGAACTTGATATGGCCCATGTGTATAGGAAGCACAGTTCTTTTGATCTGAGCAAGCTCACTTTTCGGACCCCATAGGGAACACAGTAGAGTAGAAGAGTGCTCTTTTCTCAAAAGCAGAGTGTGTTTCTTGTAAGGCGAGCTAGCGTTTGTTTCCCAGTCCTAAATGGAGTTGAATCACATGCAGTTTCTTGTCCTATGAGCAAGAGTTGTTTTCTGGTAAGAAGAGTCACTATTGCTCTCCCATTTCCATACTCAGTGCAAATAGCACTCACATCTGTTCCCAGGAAGTACAGTGTATTGGACTGAAGCGGAGCTACTGTTCTTGTCAGTTTGCTAAGCAGAGTTGAACTAGATATGTCCCGTGTGTGTAGGAAGCACAGTTCTTTTGTTCTGAGCAAGCTCACTGTTCAGACCACATAGGATACACAGTCGAGTAGAAGAGTGCTCTTTCCTCAAAATCAGAGTGTGTTTCTTGTAAGGCGAGCTAGTGTTTGTTCCCCAGTCAGAAATGGAGTTGAATCCCATGCAGTTTCTGGTCCTACGAGGAAGAGGTGTTTTCTGATAAGAAGAGGAACTATTGCGCTCCTATTTCCATACACAGTACAAATAGGACTCGCTTCTGTTCCCAGCTAGTACAGTGTATTGGACTGAAGAGGAGCTACCGTTCTTGTCAGTCTCCTAAGCAGAGTTGAACTAGATATGGCCCGTGTGTGTAGGAAGCACAGTTCTTTTGTTCTGAGCAAGCTCACTGTTCGGACCCCATAGGAAACACAGTAGAGCAGAAGAGTGCTCTTTTTTCAAAAGCAGAGTGTGTTTCTTGTAAGGCAAGCTAGCGTTTGTTTCCCAGTACTAAATGGAATTGAATCACATCCTGTTTTTGGTCCTACGAGCAAGAGTTTTTTTCTGGTAAGGAAAGTCACTATTGCGCTCCCATTGTCAGACACAGGGCAAATAGCACTGGCGTCTGTTCCCAGCATGTACAGTGTATTGGACTGAAGAGGATCTACTGTTCTTGTCAGTTTCCTAAGTAGAATTGAACAAGATATGGCCGTATTTGTAGGAAGCACAGTTCTTTTGTTCTGAGCAAACTCACTGTTCTGGCCCTATAGGAAACACAGTAGAGTAGAAGACTGCTCTTTTCTCAAAAGCAGAGTGTGTTTCTTGTAAGGCGAGCTAGCGTTTGTTTCCCAGTCCTAAATGGAGTTGAATCCCATGCATTTTCTGGTCCAATGAGCAAGAGTTGTTTTCTGGTAAGAAGAGTCACTATTGCGCTCCCATTGTCATACACAGGGCAAATAGCACTGGCATCTGTTCCCAGCAAGTACAGTGTATTGGACTGAAGAGGAGCTACTGTTCTTGTCTGTTTCCTAAGGAGAGTTGAACTAGATATGGCCCGTGTGTTTAGGAAGCACAGTTCTTTTGTTCTGAGCAAGCTCATTGTTCGGAACCTATATGAACCACAGTAAAATAGAAGACTGTTCTTTTCTCAAAAGCAGAGTGTGTTTCTTGTAAGGCGAGCTAGCGTTTGTTTCCCAGTCCTAAATGGAGTTGAATCACATGCAGTTTTTGGTCATACGAGCAAGAGCTGTTTTCTCGTAAGCAAAGTCACTATTGCGCTCCCATTGCCATACACAGTGCAAATAGCCCTCGCGTCTGTTCCCAGCAAGTACAGTGTATTGAACTGAAGAGGAGGTACTGTTCTTGTCAGTTTCCTAAGCAGAGTTGAACTAGATACGGCCCGTGTGTTTAGGAAGCACAGTTCTTTTGTTCTGAGCAAGCTCAATGTTCGGACCCCATATGAACCACAGTAAAATAGAAGACTGTTCTTTTCTCAAAAGCAGAGCGTGTTTCTTGTAAGGCAAGCTAGCGTTTGTTTCCCAGTCCTAAATGGAGTTGAATCACATCCAGTTTTTGGTCCTACGAGCAAGAGTTGTTTTCTGGTAAGGAAAGTCACTATTGTGCTCCCTTAGCCATACACAGTGCAAATAGCACTCGCGTCTGTTCCAGCAAGTACAGTGTATTGGACTGAAGAGGAGCTACTGTTCTTGTCAGTTTCCTAAGCAGAGTTGAACTAGATATGGCCCATGTGTGTAGGAAGCACAGTTCTTTTGTTCTGAGCAAGCTCACTGTTCGGACCCCATAGGAAACACAGTAGAGTAGAAGAGTGCTCTTTTCTCAAAAGCAAAGTGTGTGTCTTGTAAGGCGAGCTAGTGTTTGTTTCCCAGTCCTAAATGGAGTTGAATCACATGCAGTTTCTTGTCCTACGAGCAAGAGTTGTTTTCTGGTAAGAAGAGGCACTATTGCGCTCCCATTGTCATACACAGGGCAAATAGCACGGGCCTCTGTTCCCAGCATGTACAGTGTATTGGACTGAAGAGGATCTACTGTTCTTGTAAGTTTCCTAAGCAGAATTGAACTAGATATGGCCGTATTTGTAGGAAGCACAGTTCTTTTGTTCTGAGCAAACTCACTGTTCTGGCCCTATAGGAAACACAGTAGAGTAGAAGAGTGCTCTTTTCTCAAAAGCAGAGTGTGTTTCTTGTAAGGCGAGGTAGCGTTTGTTTCCCAGTCCTAAATGCAGTTGAATCCCATGCAGTTTCTAGTCCTACCAGCAAGAGTTGTTTTCTGGTAAGGAAAGTCACTATTGCGCTCCATTTCCATACACAGTGCAAATAGCACTCGCATCTGTTCCCAGCAAGTACAGTGTATTGGACTGAAGCGGAGCTACTGTTCTTGTCAGTTTCCTAAGCAGAGTTGAACTAGATACGGCCCCTGTGTGTAGAAAGCACAGTTCTTTTTTTCTGAGCAAGCTCACTGTTCGGACCCCATAGTAAAAACAGTCGAGTAGAAGAGTGCTCTTTTCTCAAAAGCAGAGTGTGTTTCTTGTTAGGCGAGCTAGTGTTTGTTTCCCAGTCCTAAATGGAGTTGAAACACATGCAGTTTATTGTCCTACGAGCAAGAGTTGTTTTCTGGTAAGAAGAGTCACTATTGCACTCCCATTGTCATACACAGGGCAAATAGCACTGGCGTCTGTTCCCAGCATGTACAGTGTATTGGACGGAAGAGGATCTACTGTTCTTTTCAGTTTCCTAAGCAGAATTGAACTAGATATGGCCGTATTTGTATGAAGCACAGTTCTTTTGTTCTGAGCAAGCTCACTGTTCTTGTCCTATAGGAAACACAGTAGAGTAGAAGAGTGCTCTTTTCTCAAAACCAGAGTGTGTTTCTTGTAAGGCGAGCTAGTGTTTGTTTCCCAGTCCTAAGTGGAGTTGAATCACATGCAGTTTTTGGTCCTACGAGCAAGAGTTGTTTTCTGGTAAGGAAAGTCACTATTGCGCTCCCATTGTCAGACACGGGGCAAATAGCACTGGCGTCTGTTCCCAGCAAGTACAGTGTATTGGACTGAAGGGGATCTACTGTTCTTGTCAGTTTCCTAAGCAGAGTTGAACTAGATATGGCCCCTGTGTGTAGGAAGCACAGTTCTTTTGTTCTGAGCAAGCTCACTATTCGGACCCCATAGGAAACATATTAGAGTAGAAGAGTCCTCTTTTCTCAAAAGGAGAGTGTGTTTCTTGTAATGCGTGCTAGTGTTTGTTTCCCAGTCAGAAATGGAGTTGAATCCCATGCATTTTCTGGTCCAATGAGCAAGAGTTGTTTTCTGGTAAGAAGAGCTACTATTGCGCTCCCATTGTCATACACAGGGCAAATAGCACTGGCGTCTGTTCCCAGCAAGTACAGTGTATTGAACTGAAGAGGAGCTACTGTTCTTGTCAGTTTCCTAAGCAGAGTTGAACTAGATATGGCCCGTGTGTTTAGGAAGCACAGTTCTTTTGTTCTGAGCAAGCTCATTGTTCGGACCCTATATGAACCACAGTAAAATAGAAGACTGTTCTTTTCTCAAAAGCAGAGTGTGTTTCTTGTAAGGCGAGCTAGCGTTTGTTTCACAGTCCTAAATGGAGTTGAATCACATGCAGTTTTTGGTCATACCAGCAAGAGCTGTTTTCTCGTAAGCAAAGTCACTATTGCGCTCCCATTGACATACACAGTGCAAATAGCCCTCGCGTCTGTTCCCAGCAAGTACAGTGTATTGAACTGAAGAGGAGCTACTGTTCTTGTCAGTTTCCTAAGCAGAGTTGAACTAGATACGGCCCGTGTGTTTAGGAAGCACAGTTCTTTTGTTCTGAGCAAGCTCAATGTTCGGACCCCATATGAACCACAGTAAAATAGAAGACTGTTCTTTTCTCAAAAGCAGAGCGTGTTTCTTGTAAGGCAAGATAGCGTTTGTTTCCCAGTCCTAAATGGAGTTGAATCACATCCAGTTTTTGGTCCTACGAGCAAGAGTTGTTTTCTGGTAAGGAAAGTCACTATTGTGCTCCCTTTGCCATACACAGTGCAAATAGCACTCGCGTCTGTTCCAGCAAGTACAGTGTATTGGACTGAAGAGGAGCTACTGTTCTTGTCAGTTTCCTAAGCAGAGTTGAACTAGATATGGCCCATGTGTGTAGGAAGCACAGTTCTTTTGTTCTGAGCAAGCTCACTGTTCGGACCCCATAGGAAACACAGTAGAGTAGAAGAGTGCTCTTTTCTCAAAAGCAGAGTGTGTTTCTTGTAAGGCGAGCTAGCGTTTGTTTCCCAGTCCTAAATGGAGTTGAATCACATGCAGTTTCTTGTCCTACGAGCAAGAGTTGTTTTCTGGTAAGAAGAGGCACTATTGCGCTCCCATTGCCATACGCAGGGCAAATAGCACGGGCCTCTGTTCCCAGCATGTACAGTGTATTGGACTGAAGAGGATCTACTGTTCTTGTCAGTTTCCTAAGCAGAATTGAACTAGATATGGCCGTATTTGTAGGAAGCACAGTTCTTTTGTTCTGAGCAAACTCACTGTTCTGACCCTATAGGAAACACAGTAGAGTAGAAGAGTGCTCTTTTCTCAAAAGCAGAGTGTGTTTCTTGTAAGGCGAGCTAGCGTTTGTTTCCCAGTCCTAAATGCAGTTGAATCCCATGCAGTTTCTGGTCCTACCAGCAAGAGTTGTTTTCTGGTAAGGAAAGTCACTATTGCGCTCCATTTCCATACACAGTGCAAATAGCACTCGCATCTGTTCCCAGCAAGTACAGTGTATTGGACTGAAGCGGAGCTACTGTTCTTGTCAGTTTCCTAAGCAGAGTTGAACTAGATACGGCCCCTGTGTGTAGAAAGCACAGTTCTTTTTTTCTGAGCAAGCTCACTGTTCGGACCCCATAGTAAAAACAGTCGAGTAGAAGAGTGCTCTTTTCTCAAAAGCAGAGTGTGTTTCTTGTTAGGCGAGCTAGTGTTTGTTTCCCAGTCCTAAATGGAGTTGAAACACATGCAGTTTATTGTCCTACGAGCAAGAGTTGTTTTCTGGTAAGAAGAGTCACTATTGCGCTCCCATTGTCATACACAGGGCAAATAGCACTCGCGTCTGGTCCCCGCATGTACAGTGTATTGGACTGAAGAGGATCTACTGTTCTTTTCAGTTTCCTAAGCAGAGTTGAACTAGATATGTCCCGTGTGTGTAGGAACCAAAGTTCTTTTGTTCTGAGTAAGCTCAAAGTTCGGACCCCATATGAACCACAGTAGAATAGAAGACTGCTCTTTTCTCAAAAGCAGAGTGTCTTTCTTGTAAGGCGAGCTAGCGTTTGTTTCCCAGGCCTAAATGGAGTTGAATCACATGCAGTTTTTGGTCCTATGAGCAAGAGTTGTTATCTGGTAAAAAAAAAAGTCACTATTGCGCTCCCATTTCCATACACAATGCAAATAGCACTCGCGTCTGTTCCTAGCAAGTACAGTGTATTGGTCGGAAGAGGAGCTACTGTTCTTGTCAGTTTCCTAAGCAGAGTTGAACTAGATATGGCCCAGGTGTGTAGTAAGCACAGTTCTTTTGTTCTGAGCAAGCTCACTGTTTGGACCCCATAGGAAAAACAGTAGAGTAGAAGAGTGCTCTTTTATCAAAAGCAGAGCGTGTTTCTTGTAAGGCAAGCTAGCGTTTGTTTCCCAGTCCTAAATGGAGTTGAATCACATGCAGTTTCTTGTCCTACGAGCAAGAGTTTTTTTCTGGTAAGAAGAGTTACTATTGTGCTCCCATTTTCATACACAGGGCAAATAGCACTGGCATTTGTTCCAAGCATGTACAGTGTATTGGACTGAAGAGGATCTACTGTTCTTGTCAGTTTTCTAAGCAGAATTGAACTAGATATGGCCGTATTTGTACGAAGCACAGTTCTTTTGTTCTTAACAAACTCACTGTTCTGGCCCTATAGGAAACACAGTAGAGTAGAAGAGTGGTCTTTTCTCAAAAGCAGAGTGTGTTTCTTGTAAGGCGAGCTAGCGTTTGTTTCCCAGTCCTAAATGGAGTTGAATCACATGCAGTTTTTGGTCCTACGAGCAAGAGTTGTTTTCTGGTAAGGAAAGTCACTACTGAGCTCCCTTTGCCATACACAGTGCAAATAGCACTCGCGTCTGCTCCCAGCAAAAACAGTGAATTGGACTGAAGAGGAGCTACTGTTCTTGTCAGTTTCCTAAACAGAGTTGAACTAGATATGGCCCATGTGTGTAGGAAGCACAGTTCTTTTGTTCTGAGCAAGCTCACTGTTCGGACCCCATAGGAAACACAGTAGAGTAGAAGAGTGCTCTTTTCTCAAAAGCAGAGTGTGTTTCTTGTAAGGCGAGCTAGCGTTTGTTTCCCAGTCCTAAATGGAGTTGAATCACCTGCAGTTTCTTGTCCTACAAGCAAGAGTTGTTTTCTGGTAAGAAGAGTCACTATTGCGCTCCCATTTTCATACACAGGGCAAATAGCACTGGCGTCTGTTCCCAGCATGTACAGTGTATTGGACTGAAGAGGATCTACTGTTCATGTCAATTTCCTAAGCAGAATTGAACTAGATATGGCCGTATTTGTAGGAAGCACAGTTCTTTTGTTCTGAGCAAACTCACTGTTCTGGCCCTATAGGAAACACAGTAGAGTAGAAGAGTGCTCTTTTCTCAAAAGCAGAGTGTGTTTCTTGTAAGGCGAGCTAGCGTTTGTTTCCCAGTCCTAAATGGAGTTGAATCACATGCAGTTTTTGGTCCTATGAGCAAGAGTTGTTTTCTGGTAAGGAAAGTCACTATTGCGCTCCCATTTCCATACACAGTGCTAATAGCACTCGCATCTGTTCCCAGGAAGTACAGTGTATTGGACTGAAGCGGAGCTACTGTTCCTGTCAGATTCCTAAGCAGAGTTGAAGTGGATATGGCCCCTGTGTGTAGGGAGCACAGTTCTTTTGTTCTGAGCAAGCTCACTGTTCGGACCACATAGAAACACAGAAGAATAGAAGAGTGCTTTTCTCAAAACAGAGTGTGTTTCTTGTAAGGCGAGCTAGTGTTTGTTCCCCTGTCAGAAATGGAGTTGAATCACATGCAGTTTCTGGTCCTACGAGCAAGAGGTGTTTTCTGATAAGAAGAGTCACTATTGCGCTCCTATTGCCATACACAGTACAAATAGGACTCGCGTCTGTTCCCAGCTAGTACAGTGTATTGGACTGAAGAGGAGCTACCGTTCCTGTCTGTTTCCTAAGCAGAGTTGAACTAGATGTGGCCCATGTGTGTAGTAAGCACAGTTCTTTTGTTCTGAGCAAGCTCAATGTTCAGACCCCTTATGAACCACAGTAGAATAGAAGACTGCTCTTTTCTCAAAAGCAGAGTGTGTTATTTGTAAGGCGAGCTAGCGTTTGTTTCCCAGTCCTAAATGGAGTTGAATCACATGCTGTTTTTGGTCCTACGAGCAAGAGTTGTTTTCTGGTAAGGAAAGTCACTATTGTGCTCCCTATGCCATACACAGTGCAAATAGCACTCGCGTCTGTTCACAGCAAGTACAGTGTATTGGACTGAAGAGGAGATACTGTTCTTGTCAGTTTGGTAAGCAGAGTTGAACTAGATATGTCCCGTGTGTGTAGGAAGCACAGTTCTTTTGTTCTGAGCAAGCTCACTGTTCGGACCACATAGGATACACAGTCGAGTAGAAGAGTGCTCTTTTCTCAAAAGCAGAGTGTGTTTCTTGTAAGGCGAGCTAGTGTTTGTTCCCCAGTCAGAAATGGAGTTGAATCCCATGCAGTTTCTGGTCCTAAGAGGAAGAGGTGTTTTCTGATAAGAAGAGGAACTATTGCGCTCCTATTTCCATACACAGTACAAATAGTACTCGCTTCTGTTCCCAGCTAGTACAGTGTATTGGACTGAAGAGGAGCTACCGTTCTTGTCAGTCTCCTAAGCAGAGTTGAACTAGATATGGCCCGTGTGTGTAGGAAGCACAGTTCTTTTGTTCTGAGCAAGCTCACTGTTCGGACCCCATAGGAAACACAGTAGAGAAGAAGAGTGCTCTTTTTTCAAAAGCAGAGTGTGTTTCTTGTAAGGCAAGCTAGCGTTTGTTTCCCAGTACTAAATGGAGTTGAATCTCATCCTGTTTTTGGTCCTACGAGCAAGAGTTTTTTTCTGGTAAGGAAAGTCACTATTGCGCTCCCATTGTCAGACACAGGGCAAATAGCACTGGCGTCTGTTCCCAGCATGTACAGTGTATTGGACTGAAGAGGATCCACTGTTCTTGTCAGTTTCCTAAGCAGAATTGAACTAGATATGGCCGTATTTGTAGGAAGCACAGTTCTTTTGTTCTGAGCAAACTCACTGTTCTGGCCCTATAGGAAACACAGTAAAGTAGAAGAGTGCTCTTTTCTCAAAAGCAGTGTGTTTCTTGTAAGGCGAGCTAGCGTTTGTTTCCCAGTCCTAAATGGAGTTGAATCCCATGCAGATTCTGGTCCTACCAGCAAGAGTTGTTTTCTGGTAAGGAAAGTCACTATTGCGCTCCATTGCCATACACAGTGCAAATAGCACTCGCATCTGTTCCCAGCAAGTACAGTGTATTGGACTGAAGCAGAGCTACTGTTCTTGTCAGTTTCCTAAGCAGAGTTGAACTAGATACGGCCCCTGTGTGTAGAAAGCACAGTTCTTTTTTTCTGAGCAAGCTCACTGTTCGGACCCCATAGGAAAAACAGTCGAGTAGAAGAGTGCTCTTTTCTCAAAAGCAAAGTGTGTTTCTTGTAAGGCGAGCTAGTGTTTGTTTCCCAGTCCTAAATGGAGTTGAAACACATGCAGTTTATTGTCCTACGAGCAAGAGTTGTTTTCTGGTAAGAAGAGTCACTATTGCACTCCCATTGTCATACACAGGGCAAATAGCACTGGCGTCTGTTCCCAGCATGTACAGTGTATTGGACTGAAGAGGATCTACTGTTCTTTTCAGTTTCCTAAGCAGAATAGAACTACATATGGCCGTATTTGTATGAAGCACAGTTCTTTTGTTCTGAGCAAGCTCACTGTTCTGGTCCTATAGGAAACACAGTAGAGTAGAAGAGTGCTCTTTTCTCAAAAGCATAGTGTGTTTCTTGTAAGGCGAGCTAGTGTTTGTTTCCCAGTCCTAAGTGGAGATGAATCACATGCAATTTTTGGTCCTAAGAGCAAGAGTTGTTTTCTGGTAAGGAAAGTCCTATTGCGCTCTCATTTCCATACACAGTGCAAATAGCACTCGCGTCTGTTCCCAGCAAGTACAGTGTATTGGACTGAAGTGGAGCTACTGTTCTTGTCAGTTTCCTAAGCAGAGTTGAACTATATATGGCCCAGGTGTGTAGTAAGCACAGTTCTTTTGTTCTGAGCAAGCTCACTGTTTGGTCCCCATAGCTAAAACAGTAGAGTAGAAGAGTGGTCTTTTATCAAAAGCAGAGTGTGTTTCTTGTAAGGCGAGCTAGCGTTTGTTTCCCAGTCCTAAATGGAGTTGAATCACATGCAGTTTCTTGTCCTACGAGCAAGAGTTGTTTTCTGGTAAGAAGAGTTACTATTGTGCTCCCATTGTCATACACAGGGCAAATAGCACTGGCATCTGTTCCCAGCATGTACAGTGTATTGGACTGAAGAGTATCTACTGTTCTTGTCAGTTTCCTAAGCAGAATTGAACTAGATATGGCCGTATTTATAAGAAGCACAGTTCTTTTGTTCTTAACAAACTCACTGTTCTGGCCCTATAGGAAACACAGTAGAGTAGAAGAGTGCTCTTTTCTCAAAAGCAGAGTGTGTTTCTTGTAAGGCGAGCTAGCGTTTGTTTCCCAGTCCTAAATGGAGTTGAATCACATGCAGTTTTTGGTCCTACGAGCAAGAGTTGTTTTCTGGTAAGGAAAGTCACTACTGCGCTCCCTTTGCCATACACAGTGCAAATAGCACTCGCTGTTCCCAGCAAGTACAGTGAATTGGACTGAAGAGGTGCTACTGTTCATGTCAGTTTCCTAAGCAGAGTTGAACTAGATATGACCCATGTGTGTAGGAAGCACAGTTCTTTTGTTCTGAGCAAGCTCAGTGTTCGGACCCCATAGGAAACACAGTAGAGTAGAAGAGTGCTCTTTTATCAAAAGCAGAGTGTGTTTCTTGTAAGGAGAGCTAGCGTTTGTTTCCCAGTCCTAAATGGAGTTTCATCACATACAGTTTCTGGTCCTACGAGCAAGAGTTGTTTTCTGGTAAGAAGAGTCACTAGGGTGCTCCCATTGTCATACACAGGGCAAATAGCCCTGGCGTCTGTTCCCAGCATGTACAGTGTATTGGACTGAAGAGGATATACTGTTCTTTTCAGTTTCCTAAGCAGAATTGAACTAGATATGGCCATATTTGTAGGAAGCACAGTTCTTTTGTTCTGAGCAAGCTCACTGTTCGGACCCCATAGGAAACACAGTAGAGTAGAAGAGTGCTCTTTTCTCAAAAGCAGAGTGTGTTTCTTGTAAGGCGAGCTAGCGTTTGTTTCCCAGTCCTAAATGGAGGTGAATCACATGCAGTTTTTGGTCCTACGAGCAAGAGTTGTTTTCTGGTAATAAAGTCACTCTTGTGCTCCCATTGCCATACACAGTGTAAATAGCACTCGCATCTGTTCCCAGCAAGTACAGTGTATTGGACTGAAGCGGAGCTACTGTTCTTGTCAGTTTCCGAAGCAAAGTTGAACTAGATATGGCCCCTGTGTGTAGGAAGCACAGTTCTTTTGTTCTGAGCAAGCTAACTATTCGGACCCCATAGGAAACACAGTAGAGTAGAAGAGTGCTCTTTTCTCAAAAGCAGAGTGTGTTTCTTGTAAGGCGAGCTAGTGTTTGTTCACCAGTCAGAAATGGAGTTGAATCACATGCAGTTTCTGGTCCTACGAGCAAGAGGTGTTTTCTGATAAGAAGAGTCACTATTGTGCTCCTATTGCCATACACAGTACAAATAGGACTCGCGTCTGTTCCCAGCTAGTACAGTGTATTGGACTGAAGAGGAGCTACCGTTCTTGTCTGTTTCCTAAGCAGAGTTGAACTTGATATGGCCCATGTGTATAGGAAGCACAGTTCTTTTGATCTGAGCAAGCTCACTTTTCGGACCCCATAGGGAACACAGTAGAGTAGAAGAGTGCTCTTTTCTCAAAAGCAGAGTGTGTTTCTTGTAAGGCGAGCTAGCGTTTGTTTCCCAGTCCTAAATGGAGTTGAATCACATGCAGTTTCTTGTCCTATGAGCAAGAGTTGTTTTCTGGTAAGAAGAGTCACTGTTGCTCTCCCATTTCCATACTCAGTGCAAATAGCACTCACATCTGTTCCCAGGAAGTACAGTGTATTGGACTGAAGCGGAGCTACTGTTCTTGTCAGTTTGCTAAGCAGAGTTGAACTAGATATGTCCCGTGTGTGTAGGAAGCACAGTTCTTTTGTTCTGAGCAAGCTCACTGTTCAGACCACATAGGATACACAGTCGAGTAGAAGAGTGCTCTTTCCTCAAAATCAGAGTGTGTTTCTTGTAAGGCGAGCTAGTGTTTGTTCCCCAGTCAGAAATGGAGTTGAATCCCATGCAGTTTCTGGTCCTACGAGGAAGAGGTGTTTTCTGATAAGAAGAGGAACTATTGCGCTCCTATTTCCATACACAGTACAAATAGGACTCGCTTCTGTTCCCAGCTAGTACAGTGTATTGGACTGAAGAGGAGCTACCGTTCTTGTCAGTCTCCTAAGCAGAGTTGAACTAGATATGGCCCGTGTGTGTAGGAAGCACAGTTCTTTTGTTCTGAGCAAGCTCACTGTTCGGACCCCATAGGAAACACAGTAGAGCAGAAGAGTGCTCTTTTTTCAAAAGCAGAGTGTGTTTCTTGTAAGGCAAGCTAGCGTTTGTTTCCCAGTACTAAATGGAATTGAATCACATCCTGTTTTTGGTCCTACGAGCAAGAGTTTTTTTCTGGTAAGGAAAGTCACTATTGCGCTCCCATTGTCAGACACAGGGCAAATAGCACTGGCGTCTGTTCCCAGCATGTACAGTGTATTGGACTGAAGAGGATCTACTGTTCTTGTCAGTTTCCTAAGTAGAATTGAACTAGATATGGCCGTATTTGTAGGAAGCACAGTTCTTTTGTTCTGAGCAAACTCACTGTTCTGGCCCTATAGGAAACACAGTAGAGTAGAAGACTGCTCTTTTCTCAAAAGCAGAGTGTGTTTCTTGTAAGGCGAGCTAGCGTTTGTTTCCCAGTCCTAAATGGAGTTGAATCCCATGCATTTTCTGGTCCAATGAGCAAGAGTTGTTTTCTGGTAAGAAGAGTCACTATTGCGCTCCCATTGTCATACACAGGGCAAATAGCACTGGCATCTGTTCCCAGCAAGTACAGTGTATTGGACTGAAGAGGAGCTACTGTTCTTGTCTGTTTCCTAAGGAGAGTTGAACTAGATATGGCCCGTGTGTTTAGGAAGCACAGTTCTTTTGTTCTGAGCAAGCTCATTGTTCGGAACCTATATGAACCACAGTAAAATAGAAGACTGTTCTTTTCTCAAAAGCAGAGTGTGTTTCTTGTAAGGCGAGCTAGCGTTTGTTTCCCAGTCCTAAATGGAGTTGAATCACATGCAGTTTTTGGTCATACGAGCAAGAGCTGTTTTCTCGTAAGCAAAGTCACTATTGCGCTCCCATTGCCATACACAGTGCAAATAGCCCTCGCGTCTGTTCCCAGCAAGTACAGTGTATTGAACTGAAGAGGAGCTACTGTTCTTGTCAGTTTCCTAAGCAGAGTTGAACTAGATACGGCCTGTGTGTTTAGGAAGCACAGTTCTTTTGTTCTGAGCAAGCTCAATGTTCGGACCCAATATGAACCACAGTAAAATAGAAGACTGTTCTTTTCTCAAAAGCAGAGCGTGTTTCTTGTAAGGCAAGCTAGCGTTTGTTTCCCAGTCCTAAATGGAGTTGAATCACATCCAGTTTTTGGTCCTACGAGCAAGAGTTGTTTTCTGGTAAGGAAAGTCACTATTGTGCTCCCTTAGCCATACACAGTGCAAATAGCACTCGCGTCTGTTCCAGCAAGTACAGTGTATTGGACTGAAGAGGAGCTACTGTTCTTGTCAGTTTCCTAAGCAGAGTTGAACTAGATATGGCCCATGTGTGTAGGAAGCACAGTTCTTTTGTTCTGAGCAAGCTCACTGTTCGGACCCCATAAGAAACACAGTAGAGTAGAAGAGTGCTCTTTTCTCAAAAGCAGAGTGTGTTTCTTGTAAGGCGAGCTAGCGTTTGTTTCCCAGTCCTAAATGGAGTTGAATCACATGCAGTTTCTTGTCCTACTAGCAAGAGTTGTTTTCTGGTAAGAAGAGGCACTATTGCGCTCCCATTGCCATACGCAGGGCAAATAGCACGGGCCTCTGTTCCCAGCATGTACAGTGTATTGGACTGAAGAGGATCTACTGTTCTTGTCAGTTTCCTAAGCAGAATTGAACTAGATATGGCCGTATTTGTAGGAAGCACAGTTCTTTTGTTCTGAGCAAACTCACTGTTCTGACCCTATAGGAAACACAGTAGAGTAGAAGAGTGCTCTTTTCTCAAAAGCAGAGTGTGTTTCTTGTAAGGCGAGCTAGCGTTTGTTTCCCAGTCCTAAATGCAGTTGAATCCCATGCAGTTTCTGGTCCTACCAGCAAGAGTTGTTTTCTGGTAAGGAAAGTCACTATTGCGCTCCATTTCCATACACAGTGCAAATAGCACTCGCATCTGTTCCCAGCAAGTACAGTGTATTGGACTGAAGCGGAGCTACTGTTCTTGTCAGTTTCCTAAGCAGAGTTGAACTAAATACGGCCCCTGTGTGTAGAAAGCACAGTTCTTTTTTTCTGAGCAAGCTCACTGTTCGGACCCCATAGTAAAAACAGTCGAGTAGAAGAGTGCTCTTTTCTCAAAAGCAGAGTGTGTTTCTTGTTAGGCGAGCTAGTGTTTGTTTCCCAGTCCTAAATGGAGTTGAAACACATGCAGTTTATTGTCCTACGAGCAAGAGTTGTTTTCTGGTAAGAAGAGTCACTATTGCGCTCCCATTGTCATACACAGGGCAAATAGCACTCGCGTCTGGTCCCCGCATGTACAGTGTATTGGACTGAAGAGGATCTACTGTTCTTTTCAGTTTCCTAAGCAGAGTTGAACTAGATATGTCCCGTGTGTGTAGGAACCAAAGTTCTTTTGTTCTGAGTAAGCTCAAAGTTCGGACCCCATATGAACCACAGTAGAATAGAAGACTGCTCTTTTCTCAAAAGCAGAGTGTCTTTCTTGTAAGGCGAGCTAGCGTTTGTTTCCCAGGCCTAAATGGAGTTGAATCCCATGCAGTTTTTGGTCCTATGAGCAAGAGTTGTTATCTGGTAAAAAAAAAAGTCACTATTGCGCTCCCATTTCCATACACAATGCAAATAGCACTCGCGTCTGTTCCTAGCAAGTACAGTGTATTGGTCGGAAGAGGAGCTACTGTTCTTGTCAGTTTCCTAAGCAGAGTTGAACTAGATATGGCCCAGGTGTGTAGTAAGCACAGTTCTTTTGTTCTGAGCAAGCTCACTGTTTGGACCCCATAGGAAAAACAGTAGAGTAGAAGAGTGCTCTTTTATCAAAAGCAGAGCGTGTTTCTTGTAAGGCAAGCTAGCGTTTGTTTCCCAGTCCTAAATGGAGTTGAATCACATGCAGTTTCTTGTCCTACGAGCAAGAGTTTTTTTCTGGTAAGAAGAGTTACTATTGTGCTCCCATTTTCATACACAGGGCAAATAGCACTGGCATTTGTTCCAAGCATGTACAGTGTATTGGACTGAAGAGGATCTACTGTTCTTGTCAGTTTTCTAAGCAGAATTGAACTAGATATGGCCGTATTTGTACGAAGCACAGTTCTTTTGTTCTTAACAAACTCACTGTTCTGGCCCTATAGGAAACACAGTAGAGTAGAAGAGTGCTCTTTCCTCAAAAGCAGAGTGTGTTTCTTGTAAGGCGAGCTAGCGTTTGTTTCCCAGTCCTAAATGGAGTTGAATCACATGCAGTTTTTGGTCCTACGAGCAAGAGTTGTTTTCTGGTAAGGAAAGTCACTACTGAGCTCCCTTTTCCATACACAGTGCAAATAGCACTCGCGTCTGCTCCCAGCAAAAACAGTGAATTGGACTGAAGAGGAGCTACTGTTCTTGTCAGTTTCCTAAACAGAGTTGAACTAGATATGGCCCATGTGTGTAGGAAGCACAGTTCTTTTGTTCTGAGCAAGCTCACTGTTCGGACCCCATAGGAAACACAGTAGAGTAGAAGAGTGCTCTTTTCTCAAAAGCAGAGTGTGTTTCTTGTAAGGCGAGCTAGCGTTTGTTTCCCAGTCCTAAATGGAGTTGAATCACCTGCAGTTTCTTGTCCTACAAGCAAGAGTTGTTTTCTGGTAAGAAGAGTCACTATTGCGCTCCCATTTTCATACACAGGGCAAATAGCACTGGCGTCTGTTCCCAGCATGTACAGTGTATTGGACTGAAGAGGATCTACTGTTCATGTCAATTTCCTAAGCAGAATTGAACTAGATATGGCCGTATTTGTAGGAAGCACAGTTCTTTTGTTCTGAGCAAACTCACTGTTCTGGCCCTATAGGAAACACAGTAGAGTAGAAGAGTGCTCTTTTCTCAAAAGCAGAGTGTGTTTCTTGTAAGGCGAGCTAGCGTTTGTTTCCCAGTCCTAAATGGAGTTGAATCACATGCAGTTTTTGGTCCTATGAGCAAGAGTTGTTTTCTGGTAAGGAAAGTCACTATTGCGCTCCCATTTCCATACACAGTGCTAATAGCACTCGCATCTGTTCCCAGGAAGTACAGTGTATTGGACTGAAGCGGAGCTACTGTTCCTGTCAGATTCCTAAGCAGAGTTGAAGTGGATATGGCCCCTGTGTGTAGGGAGCACAGTTCTTTTGTTCTGAGCAAGCTCACTGTTCGGACCACATAGAAACACAGAAGAATAGAAGAGTGCTTTTCTCAAAACAGAGTGTGTTTCTTGTAAGGCGAGCTAGTGTTTGTTCCCCTGTCAGAAATGGAGTTGAATCACATGCAGTTTCTGGTCCTACGAGCAAGAGGTGTTTTCTGATAAGAAGAGTCACTATTGCGCTCCTATTGCCATACACAGTACAAATAGGACTCGCGTCTGTTCCCAGCTAGTACAGTGTATTGGACTGAAGAGGAGCTACCGTTCCTGTCTGTTTCCTAAGCAGAGTTGAACTAGATGTGGCCCATGTGTGTAGTAAGCACAGTTCTTTTGTTCTGAGCAAGCTCAATGTTCAGACCCCATATGAACCACAGTAGAATAGAAGACTGCTCTTTTCTCAAAAGCAGAGTGTGTTATTTGTAAGGCGAGCTAGCGTTTGTTTCCCAGTCCTAAATGGAGTTGAATCACATGCTGTTTTTGGTCCTACGAGCAAGAGTTGTTTTCTGGTAAGGAAAGTCACTATTGTGCTCCCTTTGCCATACACAGTGCAAATAGCACTCGCGTCTGTTCACAGCAAGTACAGTGTATTGGACTGAAGAGGAGATACTGTTCTTGTCAGTTTGGTAAGCAGAGTTGAACTAGATATGTCCCGTGTGTGTAGGAAGCACAGTTCTTTTGTTCTGAGCAAGCTCACTGTTCGGACCACATAGGATACACAGTCGAGTAGAAGAGTGCTCTTTTCTCAAAAGCAGAGTGTGTTTCTTGTAAGGCGAGCTAGTGTTTGTTCCCCAGTCAGAAATGGAGTTGAATCCCATGCAGTTTCTGGTCCTAAGAGGAAGAGGTGTTTTCTGATAAGAAGAGGAACTATTGCGCTCCTATTTCCATACACAGTACAAATAGGACTCGCTTCTGTTCCCAGCTAGTACAGTGTATTGGACTGAAGAGGAGCTACCGTTCTTGTCAGTCTCCTAAGCAGAGTTGAACTAGATATGGCCCGTGTGTGTAGGAAGCACAGTTCTTTTGTTCTGAGCAAGCTCACTGTTCGGACCCCATAGGAAACACAGTAGAGAAGAAGAGTGCTCTTTTTTCAAAAGCAGAGTGTGTTTCTTGTAAGGCAAGCTAGCGTTTGTTTCCCAGTACTAAATGGAGTTGAATCTCATCCTGTTTTTGCTCCTACGAGCAAGAGTTTTTTTCTGGTAAGGAAAGTCACTATTGCGCTCCCATTGTCAGACACAGGGCAAATAGCACTGGCGTCTGTTCCCAGCATGTACAGTGTATTGGACTGAAGAGGATCCACTGTTCTTGTCAGTTTCCTAAGCAGAATTGAACTAGATATGGCCGTATTTGTAGGAAGCACAGTTCTTTTGTTCTGAGCAAACTCACTGTTCTGGCCCTATAGGAAACACAGTAAAGTAGAAGAGTGCTCTTTTCTCAAAAGCAGTGTGTTTCTTGTAAGGCGAGCTAGCGTTTGTTTCCCAGTCCTAAATGGAGTTGAATCCCATGCAGATTCTGGTCCTACCAGCAAGAGTTGTTTTCTGGTAAGGAAAGTCACTATTGCGCTCCATTGCCATACACAGTGCAAATAGCACTCGCATCTGTTCCCAGCAAGTACAGTGTATTGGACTGAAGCAGAGCTACTGTTCTTGTCAGTTTCCTAAGCAGAGTTGAACTAGATACGGCCCCTGTGTGTAGAAAGCACAGTTCTTTTTTTCTGAGCAAGCTCACTGTTCGGACCCCATAGGAAAAACAGTCGAGTAGAAGAGTGCTCTTTTCTCAAAAGCAAAGTGTGTTTCTTGTAAGGCGAGCTAGTGTTTGTTTCCCAGTCCTAAATGGAGTTGAAACACATGCAGTTTATTGTCCTACGAGCAAGAGTTGTTTTCTGGTAAGAAGAGTCACTATTGCACTCCCATTGTCATACACAGGGCAAATAGCACTGGCGTCTGTTCCCAGCATGTACAGTGTATTGGACTGAAGAGGATCTACTGTTCTTTTCAGTTTCCTAAGCAGAATTGAACTACATATGGCCGTATTTGTATGAAGCACAGTTCTTTTGTCCTGAGCAAGCTCACTGTTCTGGTCCTATAGGAAACACAGTAGAGTAGAAGAGTGCTCTTTTCTCAAAAGCATAGTGTGTTTCTTGTAAGGCGAGCTAGTGTTTGTTTCCCAGTCCTAAGTGGAGATGAATCACATGCAATTTTTGGTCCTAAGAGCAAGAGTTGTTTTCTGGTAAGGAAAGTCCTATTGCGCTCTCATTTCCATACACAGTGCAAATAGCACTCGCGTCTGTTCCCAGCAAGTACAGTGTATTGGACTGAAGTGGAGCTACTGTTCTTGTCAGTTTCCTAAGCAGAGTTGAACTATATATGGCCCAGGTGTGTAGTAAGCACAGTTCTTTTGTTCTGAGCAAGCTCACTGTTTGGTCCCCATAGCTAAAACAGTAGAGTAGAAGAGTGGTCTTTTATCAAAAGCAGAGTGTGTTTCTTGTAAGGCGAGCTAGCGTTTGTTTCCCAGTCCTAAATGGAGTTGAATCACATGCAGTTTCTTGTCCTACGAGCAAGAGTTGTTTTCTGGTAAGAAGAGTTACTATTGTGCTCCCATTGTCATACACAGGGCAAATAGCACTGGCATCTGTTCCCAGCATGTACAGTGTATTGGACTGAAGAGTATCTACTGTTCTTGTCAGTTTCCTAAGCAGAATTGAACTAGATATGGCCGTATTTATAAGAAGCACAGTTCTTTTGTTCTTAACAAACTCACTGTTCTGGCCCTATAGGAAACACAGTAGAGTAGAAGAGTGCTCTTTTCTCAAAAGCAGAGTGTGTTTCTTGTAAGGCGAGCTAGCGTTTGTTTCCCAGTCCTAAATGGAGTTGAATCACATGCAGTTTTTGGTCCTACGAGCAAGAGTTGTTTTCTGGTAAGGAAAGTCACTACTGCGCTCCCTTTGCCATACACAGTGCAAATAGCACTCGCTGTTCCCAGCAAGTACAGTGAATTGGACTGAAGAGATGCTACTGTTCATGTCAGTTTCCTAAGCAGAGTTGAACTAGATATGACCCATGTGTGTAGGAAGCACAGTTCTTTTGTTCTGAGCAAGCTCAGTGTTCGGACCCCATAGGAAACACAGTAGAGTAGAAGAGTGCTCTTTTATCAAAAGCAGAGTGTGTTTCTTGTAAGGAGAGCTAGCGTTTGTTTCCCAGTCCTAAATGGAGTTGAATCACATACAGTTTCTGGTCCTACGAGCAAGAGTTGTTTTCTGGTAAGAAGAGTCACTAGGGTGCTCACATTGTCATACACAGGGCAAATAGCCCTGGCGTCTGTTCCCAGCATGTACAGTGTATTGGACTGAAGAGGAGCTACTGTTCTTGTCAGTTTCCTAAGCAGAGTTGAACTTGATATGGCCCATGTGTATAGGAAGCACAGTTCTTTTGATCTGAGCAAGCTCACTTTTCGGACCCCATAGGGAACACAGTAGAGTAGAAGAGTGCTCTTTTCTCAAAAGCAGAGTGTGTTTCTTGTAAGGCGAGCTAGCGTTTGTTTCCCAGTCCTAAATGGAGTTGAATCACATGCAGTTTCTTGTCCTATGAGCAAGAGTTGTTTTCTGGTAAGAAGAGTCACTATTGCTCTCCCATTTCCATACACAGTGCAAATAGCACTCACAGCTGTTCCCAGGAAGTACAGTGTATTGGACTGAAGCGGAGCTACTGTTCTTGTCAGTTTGCTAAGCAGAGTTGAAGTAGATATGTCCCGTGTGTGTAGGAAGCACAGTTCTTTTGTTCTGAGCAAGCTCACTGTTCAGACCACATAGGATACACAGTCGAGTAGAAGAGTGCTCTTTCCTCAAAATCAGAGTGTGTTTCTTGTAAGGCGAGCTAGTGTTTGTTCCCCAGTCAGAAATGGAGTTGAATCCCATGCAGTTTCTGGTCCTACGAGGAAGAGGTGTTTTCTGATAAGAAGAGGAACTATTGCGCTCCTATTTCCATACACAGTACAAATAGGACTCGCTTCTGTTCCCAGCTAGTACAGTGTATTGGACTGAAGAGGAGCTACCGTTCTTGTCAGTCTCCTAAGCAGAGTTGAACTAGATATGGCCCGTGTGTGTAGGAAGCACAGTTCTTTTGTTCTGAGCAAGCTCACTGTTCGGACCCCATAGGAAACACAGTAGAGCAGAAGAGTGCTCTTTTTTCAAAAGCAGAGTGTGTTTCTTGTAAGGCAAGCTAGCGTTTGTTTCCCAGTACTAAATGGAATTGAATCACATCCTGTTTTTGGTCCTACGAGCAAGAGTTTTTTTCTGGTAAGGAAAGTCACTATTGCGCTCCCATTGTCAGACACAGGGCAAATAGCACTGGCGTCTGTTCCCAGCATGTACAGTGTATTGGACTGAAGAGGATCCACTGTTCTTGTCAGTTTCCTAAGCAGAATTGAACTAGATATGGCCGTATTTGTATGAAGCACAGTTCTTTTGTTCTGAGCAAGCTCACTGTTCTTGTCCTATAGGAAACACAGTAGAGTAGAAGAGTGCTCTTTTCTCAAAACCAGAGTGTGTTTCTTGTAAGGCGAGCTAGTGTTTGTTTCCCAGTCCTAAGTGGAGTTGAATCACATGCAGTTTTTGGTCCTACGAGCAAGAGTTGTTTTCTGGTAAGGAAAGTCACTATTGCGCTCCCATTGTCAGACACGGGGCAAATAGCACTGGCGTCTGTTCCCAGCAAGTACAGTGTATTGGACTGAAGGGGATCTACTGTTCTTGTCAGTTTCCTAAGCAGAGTTGAACTAGACATGGCCCCTGTGTGTAGGAAGCACAGTTCTTTTGTTCTGAGCAAGCTCACTATTCGGACCCCATAGGAAACATATTAGAGTAGAAGAGTCCTCTTTTCTCAAAAGGAGAGTGTGTTTCTTGTAATGCGTGCTAGTGTTTGTTTCCCAGTCAGAAATGGAGTTGAATCCCATGCATTTTCTGGTCCAATGAGCAAGAGTTGTTTTCTGGTAAGAAGAGCTACTATTGCGCTCCCATTGTCATACACAGGGCAAATAGCACTGGCGTCTGTTCCCAGCAAGTGCAGTGTATTGAACTGAAGAGGAGCTACTGTTCTTGTCAGTTTCCTAAGCAGAGTTGAACTAGATATGGCCCGTGTGTTTAGGAAGCACAGTTCTTTTGTTCTGAGCAAGCTCATTGTTCGGACCCTATATGAACCACAGTAAAATAGAAGACTGTTCTTTTCTCAAAAGCAGAGTGTGTTTCTTGTAAGGCGAGCTAGCGTTTGTTTCCCAGTCCTAAATGGAGTTGAATCACATGCAGTTTTTGGTCATACCAGCAAGAGCTGTTTTCTCGTAAGCAAAGTCACTATTGCGCTCCCATTGACATACACAGTGCAAATAGCCCTCGCGTCTGTTCCCAGCAAGTACAGTGTATTGAACTGAAGAGGAGCTACTGTTCTTGTCAGTTTCCTAAGCAGAGTTGAACTAGATACGGCCCGTGTGTTTAGGAAGCACAGTTCTTTTGTTCTGAGCAAGCTCAATGTTCGGACCCCATATGAACCACAGTAAAATAGAAGACTGTTCTTTTCTCAAAAGCAGAGCGTGTTTCTTGTAAGGCAAGATAGCGTTTGTTTCCCAGTCCTAAATGGAGTTGAATCACATGCAGTTTTTGGTCCTACGAGCAAGAGTTGTTTTCTGGTAAGGAAAGTCACTATTGTGCTCCCTTTGCCATACACAGTGCAAATAGCACTCGCGTCTGTTCCAGCAAGTACAGTGTATTGGACTGAAGAGGAGCTACTGTTCTTGTCAGTTTCCTAAGCAGAGTTGAACTAGATATGGCCCATGTGTGTAGGAAGCACAGTTCTTTTGTTCTGAGCAAGCTCACTGTTCGGACCCCATAGGAAACACAGTAGAGTAGAAGAGTGCTCTTTTCTCAAAAGCAGAGTGTGTTTCTTGTAAGGCGAGCTAGCGTTTGTTTCCCAGTCCTAAATGGAGTTGAATCACATGCAGTTTCTTGTCCTACTAGCAAGAGTTGTTTTCTGGTAAGAAGAGGCACTATTGCGCTCCCATTGCCATACGCAGGGCAAATAGCACGGGCCTCTGTTCCCAGCATGTACAGTGTATTGGACTGAAGAGGATCTACTGTTCTTGTCAGTTTCCTAAGCAGAATTGAACTAGATATGGCCGTATTTGTAGGAAGCACAGTTCTTTTGTTCTGAGCAAACTCACTGTTCTGACCCTATAGGAAACACAGTAGAGTAGAAGAGTGCTCTTTTCTCAAAAGCAGAGTGTGTTTCTTGTAAGGCGAGCTAGCGTTTGTTTCCCAGTCCTAAATGCAGTTGAATCCCATGCAGTTTCTGGTCCTACCAGCAAGAGTTGTTTTCTGGTAAGGAAAGTCACTATTGCGCTCCATTTCCATACACAGTGCAAATAGCACTCGCATCTGTTCCCAGCAAGTACAGTGTATTGGACTGAAGCGGAGCTACTGTTCTTGTCAGTTTCCTAAGCAGAGATGAACTAGATACGGCCCCTGTGTGTAGAAAGCACAGTTCTTTTTTTCTGAGCAAGCTCACTGTTCGGACCCCATAGTAAAAACAGTCGAGTAGAAGAGTGCTCTTTTCTCAAAAGCAGAGTGTGTTTCTTGTTAGGCGAGCTAGTGTTTGTTTCCCAGTCCTAAATGGAGTTGAAACACATGCAGTTTATTGTCCTACGAGCAAGAGTTGTTTTCTGGTAAGAAGAGTCACTATTGCGCTCCCATTGTCATACACAGGGCAAATAGCACTCGCGTCTGGTCCCCGCATGTACAGTGTATTGGACTGAAGAGGATCTACTGTTCTTTTCAGTTTCCTAAGCAGAGTTGAACTAGATATGTCCCGTGTGTGTAGGAACCAAAGTTCTTTTGTTCTGAGTAAGCTCAAAGTTCGGACCCCATATGAACCACAGTAGAATAGAAGACTGCTCTTTTCTCAAAAGCAGAGTGTCTTTCTTGTAAGGCGAGCTAGCGTTTGTTTCCCAGGCCTAAATGGAGTTGAATCACATGCAGTTTTTGGTCCTATGAGCAAGAGTTGTTATCTGGTAAAAAAAAAAGTCACTATTGCGCTCCCATTTCCATACACAATGCAAATAGCACTCGCGTCTGTTCCTAGCAAGTACAGTGTATTGGTCGGAAGAGGAGCTACTGTTCTTGTCAGTTTCCTAAGCAGAGTTGAACTAGATATGGCCCAGGTGTGTAGTAAGCACAGTTCTTTTGTTCTGAGCAAGCTCACTGTTTGGACCCCATAGGAAAAACAGTAGAGTAGAAGAGTGCTCTTTTATCAAAAGCAGAGCGTGTTTCTTGTAAGGCAAGCTAGCGTTTGTTTCCCAGTCCTAAATGGAGTTGAATCACATGCAGTTTCTTGTCCTACGAGCAAGAGTTTTTTTCTGGTAAGAAGAGTTACTATTGTGCTCCCATTTTCATACACAGGGCAAATAGCACTGGCATTTGTTCCAAGCATGTACAGTGTATTGGACTGAAGAGGATCTACTGTTCTTGTCAGTTTTCTAAGCAGAATTGAACTAGATATGGCCGTATTTGTACGAAGCACAGTTCTTTTGTTCTTAACAAACTCACTGTTCTGGCCCTATAGGAAACACAGTAGAGTAGAAGAGTGCTCTTTCCTCAAAAGCAGAGTGTGTTTCTTGTAAGGCGAGCTAGCGTTTGTTTCCCAGTCCTAAATGGAGTTGAATCACATGCAGTTTTTGGTCCTACGAGCAAGAGTTGTTTTCTGGTAAGGAAAGTCACTACTGAGCTCCCTTTTCCATACACAGTGCAAATAGCACTCGCGTCTGCTCCCAGCAAAAACAGTGAATTGGACTGAAGAGGAGCTACTGTTCTTGTCAGTTTCCTAAACAGAGTTGAACTAGATATGGCCCATGTGTGTAGGAAGCACAGTTCTTTTGTTCTGAGCAAGCTCACTGTTCGGACCCCATAGGAAACACAGTAGAGTAGAAGAGTGCTCTTTTCTCAAAAGCAGAGTGTGTTTCTTGTAAGGCGAGCTAGCGTTTGTTTCCCAGTCCTAAATGGAGTTGAATCACCTGCAGTTTCTTGTCCTACAAGCAAGAGTTGTTTTCTGGTAAGAAGAGTCACTATTGCGCTCCCATTTTCATACACAGGGCAAATAGCACTGGCGTCTGTTCCCAGCATGTACAGTGTATTGGACTGAAGAGTATCTACTGTTCTTGTCAGTTTCCTAAGCAGAATTGAACTAGATATGGCCGTATTTATAAGAAGCACAGTTCTTTTGTTCTTAACAAACTCACTGTTCTGGCCCTATAGGAAACACAGTAGAGTAGAAGAGTGCTCTTTTCTCAAAAGCAGAGTGTGTTTCTTGTAAGGCGAGCTAGCGTTTGTTTCCCAGTCCTAAATGGAGTTGAATCACATGCAGTTTTTGGTCCTACGAGCAAGAGTTGTTTTCTGGTAAGGAAAGTCACTACTGCGCTCCCTTTGCCATACACAGTGCAAATAGCACTCGCTGTTCCCAGCAAGTACAGTGAATTGGACTGAAGAGGTGCTACTGTTCATGTCAGTTTCCTAAGCAGAGTTGAACTAGATATGACCCATGTGTGTAGGAAGCACAGTTCTTTTGTTCTGAGCAAGCTCAGTGTTCGGACCCCATAGGAAACACAGTAGAGTAGAAGAGTGCTCTTTTATCAAAAGCAGAGTGTGTTTCTTGTAAGGAGAGCTAGCGTTTGTTTCCCAGTCCTAAATGGAGTTGAATCACATACAGTTTCTGGTCCTACGAGCAAGAGTTGTTTTCTGGTAAGAAGAGTCACTAGGGTGCTCACATTGTCATACACAGGGCAAATAGCCCTGGCGTCTGTTCCCAGCATGTACAGTGTATTGGACTGAAGAGGAGCTACTGTTCTTGTCAGTTTCCTAAGCAGAGTTGAACTTGATATGGCCCATGTGTATAGGAAGCACAGTTCTTTTGATCTGAGCAAGCTCACTTTTCGGACCCCATAGGGAACACAGTAGAGTAGAAGAGTGCTCTTTTCTCAAAAGCAGAGTGTGTTTCTTGTAAGGCGAGCTAGCGTTTGTTTCCCAGTCCTAAATGGAGTTGAATCACATGCAGTTTCTTGTCCTATGAGCAAGAGTTGTTTTCTGGTAAGAAGAGTCACTATTGCTCTCCCATTTCCATACACAGTGCAAATAGCACTCACATCTGTTCCCAGGAAGTACAGTGTATTGGACTGAAGCGGAGCTACTGTTCTTGTCAGTTTGCTAAGCAGAGTTGAAGTAGATATGTCCCGTGTGTGTAGGAAGCACAGTTCTTTTGTTCTGAGCAAGCTCACTGTTCAGACCACATAGGATACACAGTCGAGTAGAAGAGTGCTCTTTCCTCAAAATCAGAGTGTGTTTCTTGTAAGGCGAGCTAGTGTTTGTTCCCCAGTCAGAAATGGAGTTGAATCCCATGCAGTTTCTGGTCCTACGAGGAAGAGGTGTTTTCTGATAAGAAGAGGAACTATTGCGCTCCTATTTCCATACACAGTACAAATAGGACTCGCTTCTGTTCCCAGCTAGTACAGTGTATTGGACTGAAGAGGAGCTACCGTTCTTGTCAGTCTCCTAAGCAGAGTTGAACTAGATATGGCCCGTGTGTGTAGGAAGCACAGTTCTTTTGTTCTGAGCAAGCTCACTGTTCGGACCCCATAGGAAACACAGTAGAGCAGAAGAGTGCTCTTTTTTCAAAAGCAGAGTGTGTTTCTTGTAAGGCAAGCTAGCGTTTGTTTCCCAGTACTAAATGGAATTGAATCACATCCTGTTTTTGGTCCTACGAGCAAGAGTTTTTTTCTGGTAAGGAAAGTCACTATTGCGCTCCCATTGTCAGACACAGGGCAAATAGCACTGGCGTCTGTTCCCAGCATGTACAGTGTATTGGACTGAAGAGGATCCACTGTTCTTGTCAGTTTCCTAAGCAGAATTGAACTAGATATGGCCGTATTTGTATGAAGCACAGTTCTTTTGTTCTGAGCAAGCTCACTGTTCTTGTCCTATAGGAAACACAGTAGAGTAGAAGAGTGCTCTTTTCTCAAAACCAGAGTGTGTTTCTTGTAAGGCGAGCTAGTGTTTGTTTCCCAGTCCTAAGTGGAGTTGAATCACATGCAGTTTTTGGTCCTACGAGCAAGAGTTGTTTTCTGGTAAGGAAAGTCACTATTGCGCTCCCATTGTCAGACACGGGGCAAATAGCACTGGCGTCTGTTCCCAGCAAGTACAGTGTATTGGACTGAAGGGGATCTACTGTTCTTGTCAGTTTCCTAAGCAGAGTTGAACTAGACATGGCCCCTGTGTGTAGGAAGCACAGTTCTTTTGTTCTGAGCAAGCTCACTATTCGGACCCCATAGGAAACATATTAGAGTAGAAGAGTCCTCTTTTCTCAAAAGGAGAGTGTGTTTCTTGTAATGCGTGCTAGTGTTTGTTTCCCAGTCAGAAATGGAGTTGAATCCCATGCATTTTCTGGTCCAATGAGCAAGAGTTGTTTTCTGGTAAGAAGAGCTACTATTGCGCTCCCATTGTCATACACAGGGCAAATAGCACTGGCGTCTGTTCCCAGCAAGTGCAGTGTATTGAACTGAAGAGGAGCTACTGTTCTTGTCAGTTTCCTAAGCAGAGTTGAACTAGATATGGCCCGTGTGTTTAGGAAGCACAGTTCTTTTGTTCTGAGCAAGCTCATTGTTCGGACCCTATATGAACCACAGTAAAATAGAAGACTGTTCTTTTCTCAAAAGCAGAGTGTGTTTCTTGTAAGGCGAGCTAGCGTTTGTTTCCCAGTCCTAAATGGAGTTGAATCACATGCAGTTTTTGGTCATACCAGCAAGAGCTGTTTTCTCGTAAGCAAAGTCACTATTGCGCTCCCATTGACATACACAGTGCAAATAGCCCTCGCGTCTGTTCCCAGCAAGTACAGTGTATTGAACTGAAGAGGAGCTACTGTTCTTGTCAGTTTCCTAAGCAGAGTTGAACTAGATACGGCCCGTGTGTTTAGGAAGCACAGTTCTTTTGTTCTGAGCAAGCTCAATGTTCGGACCCCATATGAACCACAGTAAAATAGAAGACTGTTCTTTTCTCAAAAGCAGAGCGTGTTTCTTGTAAGGCAAGATAGCGTTTGTTTCCCAGTCCTAAATGGAGTTGAATCACATGCAGTTTTTGGTCCTACGAGCAAGAGTTGTTTTCTGGTAAGGAAAGTCACTATTGTGCTCCCTTTGCCATACACAGTGCAAATAGCACTCGCGTCTGTTCCAGCAAGTACAGTGTATTGGACTGAAGAGGAGCTACTGTTCTTGTCAGTTTCCTAAGCAGAGTTGAACTAGATATGGCCCATGTGTGTAGGAAGCACAGTTCTTTTGTTCTGAGCAAGCTCACTGTTCGGACCCCATAGGAAACACAGTAGAGTAGAAGAGTGCTCTTTTCTCAAAAGCAGAGTGTGTTTCTTGTAAGGCGAGCTAGCGTTTGTTTCCCAGTCCTAAATGGAGTTGAATCACATGCAGTTTCTTGTCCTACTAGCAAGAGTTGTTTTCTGGTAAGAAGAGGCACTATTGCGCTCCCATTGCCATACGCAGGGCAAATAGCACGGGCCTCTGTTCCCAGCATGTACAGTGTATTGGACTGAAGAGGATCTACTGTTCTTGTCAGTTTCCTAAGCAGAATTGAACTAGATATGGCCGTATTTGTAGGAAGCACAGTTCTTTTGTTCTGAGCAAACTCACTGTTCTGACCCTATAGGAAACACAGTAAAGTAGAAGAGTGCTCTTTTCTCAAAAGCAGTGTGTTTCTTGTAAGGCGAGCTAGCGTTTGTTTCCCAGTCCTAAATGGAGTTGAATCCCATGCAGATTCTGGTCCTACCAGCAAGAGTTGTTTTCTGGTAAGGAAAGTCACTATTGCGCTCCATTGCCATACACAGTGCAAATAGCACTCGCATCTGTTCCCAGCAAGTACAGTGTATTGGACTGAAGCAGAGCTACTGTTCTTGTCAGTTTCCTAAGCAGAGTTGAACTAGATACGGCCCCTGTGTGTAGAAAGCACAGTTCTTTTTTTCTGAGCAAGCTCACTGTTCAGACCCCATAGGAAAAACAGTCGAGTAGAAGAGTGCTCTTTTCTCAAAAGCAAAGTGTGTTTCTTGTAAGGCGAGCTAGTGTTTGTTTCCCAGTCCTAAATGGAGTTGAAACACATGCAGTTTATTGTCCTACGAGCAAGAGTTTTTTTCTGGTAAGAAGAGTCACTATTGCACTCCCATTGTCATACACAGGGCAAATAGCACTGGCGTCTGTTCCCAGCATGTACAGTGTATTGGACTGAAGAGGATCTACTGTTCTTTTCAGTTTCCTAAGCAGAATTGAACTACATATGGCCGTATTTGTATGAAGCACAGTTCTTTTGTCCTGAGCAAGCTCACTGTTCTGGTCCTATAGGAAACACAGTAGAGTAGAAGAGTGCTCTTTTCTCAAAAGCATAGTGTGTTTCTTGTAAGGCGAGCTAGTGTTTGTTTCCCAGTCCTAAGTGGAGATGAATCACATGCAATTTTTGGTCCTAAGAGCAAGAGTTGTTTTCTGGTAAGGAAAGTCCTATTGCGCTCTCATTTCCATACACAGTGCAAATAGCACTCGCGTCTGTTCCCAGCAAGTACAGTGTATTGGACTGAAGTGGAGCTACTGTTCTTGTCAGTTTCCTAAGCAGAGTTGAACTATATATGGCCCAGGTGTGTAGTAAGCACAGTTCTTTTGTTCTGAGCAAGCTCACTGTTTGGTCCCCATAGCTAAAACAGTAGAGTAGAAGAGTGGTCTTTTATCAAAAGCAGAGTGTGTTTCTTGTAAGGCGAGCTAGCGTTTGTTTCCCAGTCCTAAATGGAGTTGAATCACATGCAGTTTCTTGTCCTACGAGCAAGAGTTGTTTTCTGGTAAGAAGAGTTACTATTGTGCTCCCATTGTCATACACAGGGCAAATAGCACTGGCATCTGTTCCCAGCATGTACAGTGTATTGGACTGAAGAGTATCTACTGTTCTTGTCAGTTTCCTAAGCAGAATTGAACTAGATATGGCCGTATTTATAAGAAGCACAGTTCTTTTGTTCTTAACAAACTCACTGTTCTGGCCCTATAGGAAACACAGTAGAGTAGAAGAGTACTCTTTTCTCAAAAGCAGAGTGTGTTTCTTGTAAGGCGAGCTAGCGTTTGTTTCCCAGTCCTAAATGGAGTTGAATCACATGCAGTTTTTGGTCCTACGAGCAAGAGTTGTTTTCTGGTAAGGAAAGTCACTACTGCGCTCCCTTTGCCATACACAGTGCAAATAGCACTCGCTGTTCCCAGCAAGTACAGTGAATTGGACTGAAGAGATGCTACTGTTCATGTCAGTTTCCTAAGCAGAGTTGAACTAGATATGACCCATGTGTGTAGGAAGCACAGTTCTTTTGTTCTGAGCAAGCTCAGTGTTCGGACTCCATAGGAAACACAGTAGAGTAGAAGAGTGCTCTTTTATCAAAAGCAGAGTGTGTTTCTTGTAAGGAGAGCTAGCGTTTGTTTCCCAGTCCTAAATGGAGTTGAATCACATACAGTTTCTGGTCCTACGAGCAAGAGTTGTTTTCTGGTAAGAAGAGTCACTAGGGTGCTCACATTGTCATACACAGGGCAAATAGCCCTGGCGTCTGTTCCCAGCATGTACAGTGTATTGGACTGAAGAGGAGCTACTGTTCTTGTCAGTTTCCTAAGCAGAGTTGAACTTGATATGGCCCATGTGTATAGGAAGCACAGTTCTTTTGATCTGAGCAAGCTCACTTTTCGGACCCCATAGGGAACACAGTAGAGTAGAAGAGTGCTCTTTTCTCAAAAGCAGAGTGTGTTTCTTGTAAGGCGAGCTAGCGTTTGTTTCCCAGTCCTAAATGGAGTTGAATCACATGCAGTTTCTTGTCCTATGAGCAAGAGTTGTTTTCTGGTAAGAAGAGTCACTATTGCTCTCCCATTTCCATACACAGTGCAAATAGCACTCACATCTGTTCCCAGGAAGTACAGTGTATTGGACTGAAGCGGAGCTACTGTTCTTGTCAGTTTGCTAAGCAGAGTTGAAGTAGATATGTCCCGTGTGTGTAGGAAGCACAGTTCTTTTGTTCTGAGCAAGCTCACTGTTCAGACCACATAGGATACACAGTCGAGTAGAAGAGTGCTCTTTCCTCAAAATCAGAGTGTGTTTCTTGTAAGGCGAGCTAGTGTTTGTTCCCCAGTCAGAAATGGAGTTGAATCCCATGCAGTTTCTGGTCCTACGAGGAAGAGGTGTTTTCTGATAAGAAGAGGAACTATTGCGCTCCTATTTCCATACACAGTACAAATAGGACTCGCTTCTGTTCCCAGCTAGTACAGTGTATTGGACTGAAGAGGAGCTACCGTTCTTGTCAGTCTCCTAAGCAGAGTTGAACTAGATATGGCCCGTGTGTGTAGGAAGCACAGTTCTTTTGTTCTGAGCAAGCTCACTGTTCGGACCCCATAGGAAACACAGTAGAGCAGAAGAGTGCTCTTTTTTCAAAAGCAGAGTGTGTTTCTTGTAAGGCAAGCTAGCGTTTGTTTCCCAGTACTAAATGGAATTGAATCACATCCTGTTTTTGGTCCTACGAGCAAGAGTTTTTTTCTGGTAAGGAAAGTCACTATTGCGCTCCCATTGTCAGACACAGGGCAAATAGCACTGGCGTCTGTTCCCAGCATGTACAGTGTATTGGACTGAAGAGGATCCACTGTTCTTGTCAGTTTCCTAAGCAGAATTGAACTAGATATGGCCGTATTTGTATGAAGCACAGTTCTTTTGTTCTGAGCAAGCTCACTGTTCTTGTCCTATAGGAAACACAGTAGAGTAGAAGAGTGCTCTTTTCTCAAAACCAGAGTGTGTTTCTTGTAAGGCGAGCTAGTGTTTGTTTCCCAGTCCTAAGTGGAGTTGAATCACATGCAGTTTTTGGTCCTACGAGCAAGAGTTGTTTTCTGGTAAGGAAAGTCACTATTGCGCTCCCATTGTCAGACACGGGGCAAATAGCACTGGCGTCTGTTCCCAGCAAGTACAGTGTATTGGACTGAAGGGGATCTACTGTTCTTGTCAGTTTCCTAAGCAGAGTTGAACTAGACATGGCCCCTGTGTGTAGGAAGCACAGTTCTTTTGTTCTGAGCAAGCTCACTATTCGGACCCCATAGGAAACATATTAGAGTAGAAGAGTCCTCTTTTCTCAAAAGGAGAGTGTGTTTCTTGTAATGCGTGCTAGTGTTTGTTTCCCAGTCAGAAATGGAGTTGAATCCCATGCATTTTCTGGTCCAATGAGCAAGAGTTGTTTTCTGGTAAGAAGAGCTACTATTGCGCTCCCATTGTCATACACAGGGCAAATAGCACTGGCGTCTGTTCCCAGCAAGTGCAGTGTATTGAACTGAAGAGGAGCTACTGTTCTTGTCAGTTTCCTAAGCAGAGTTGAACTAGATATGGCCCGTGTGTTTAGGAAGCACAGTTCTTTTGTTCTGAGCAAGCTCATTGTTCGGACCCTATATGAACCACAGTAAAATAGAAGACTGTTCTTTTCTCAAAAGCAGAGTGTGTTTCTTGTAAGGCGAGCTAGCGTTTGTTTCCCAGTCCTAAATGGAGTTGAATCACATGCAGTTTTTGGTCATACCAGCAAGAGCTGTTTTCTCGTAAGCAAAGTCACTATTGCGCTCCCATTGACATACACAGTGCAAATAGCCCTCGCGTCTGTTCCCAGCAAGTACAGTGTATTGAACTGAAGAGGAGCTACTGTTCTTGTCAGTTTCCTAAGCAGAGTTGAACTAGATACGGCCCGTGTGTTTAGGAAGCACAGTTCTTTTGTTCTGAGCAAGCTCAATGTTCGGACCCCATATGAACCACAGTAAAATAGAAGACTGTTCTTTTCTCAAAAGCAGAGCGTGTTTCTTGTAAGGCAAGATAGCGTTTGTTTCCCAGTCCTAAATGGAGTTGAATCACATGCAGTTTTTGGTCCTACGAGCAAGAGTTGTTTTCTGGTAAGGAAAGTCACTATTGTGCTCCCTTTGCCATACACAGTGCAAATAGCACTCGCGTCTGTTCCAGCAAGTACAGTGTATTGGACTGAAGAGGAGCTACTGTTCTTGTCAGTTTCCTAAGCAGAGTTGAACTAGATATGGCCCATGTGTGTAGGAAGCACAGTTCTTTTGTTCTGAGCAAGCTCACTGTTCGGACCCCATAGGAAACACAGTAGAGTAGAAGAGTGCTCTTTTCTCAAAAGCAGAGTGTGTTTCTTGTAAGGCGAGCTAGCGTTTGTTTCCCAGTCCTAAATGGAGTTGAATCACATGCAGTTTCTTGTCCTACTAGCAAGAGTTGTTTTCTGGTAAGAAGAGGCACTATTGCGCTCCCATTGCCATACGCAGGGCAAATAGCACGGGCCTCTGTTCCCAGCATGTACAGTGTATTGGACTGAAGAGGATCTACTGTTCTTGTCAGTTTCCTAAGCAGAATTGAACTAGATATGGCCGTATTTGTAGGAAGCACAGTTCTTTTGTTCTGAGCAAACTCACTGTTCTGACCCTATAGGAAACACAGTAGAGTAGAAGAGTGCTCTTTTCTCAAAAGCAGAGTGTGTTTCTTGTAAGGCGAGCTAGCGTTTGTTTCCCAGTCCTAAATGCAGTTGAATCCCATGCAGTTTCTGGTCCTACCAGCAAGAGTTGTTTTCTGGTAAGGAAAGTCACTATTGCGCTCCATTTCCATACACAGTGCAAATAGCACTCGCATCTGTTCCCAGCAAGTACAGTGTATTGGACTGAAGCGGAGCTACTGTTCTTGTCAGTTTCCTAAGCAGAGATGAACTAGATACGGCCCCTGTGTGTAGAAAGCACAGTTCTTTTTTTCTGAGCAAGCTCACTGTTCGGACCCCATAGTAAAAACAGTCGAGTAGAAGAGTGCTCTTTTCTCAAAAGCAGAGTGTGTTTCTTGTTAGGCGAGCTAGTGTTTGTTTCCCAGTCCTAAATGGAGTTGAAACACATGCAGTTTATTGTCCTACGAGCAAGAGTTGTTTTCTGGTAAGAAGAGTCACTATTGCGCTCCCATTGTCATACACAGGGCAAATAGCACTCGCGTCTGGTCCCCGCATGTACAGTGTATTGGACTGAAGAGGATCTACTGTTCTTTTCAGTTTCCTAAGCAGAGTTGAACTAGATATGTCCCGTGTGTGTAGGAACCAAAGTTCTTTTGTTCTGAGTAAGCTCAAAGTTCGGACCCCATATGAACCACAGTAGAATAGAAGACTGCTCTTTTCTCAAAAGCAGAGTGTCTTTCTTGTAAGGCGAGCTAGCGTTTGTTTCCCAGGCCTAAATGGAGTTGAATCACATGCAGTTTTTGGTCCTATGAGCAAGAGTTGTTATCTGGTAAAAAAAAAAGTCACTATTGCGCTCCCATTTCCATACACAATGCAAATAGCACTCACGTCTGTTCCTAGCAAGTACAGTGTATTGGTCGGAAGAGGAGCTACTGTTCTTGTCAGTTTCCTAAGCAGAGTTGAACTAGATATGGCCCAGGTGTGTAGTAAGCACAGTTCTTTTGTTCTGAGCAAGCTCACTGTTTGGACCCCATAGGAAAAACAGTAGAGTAGAAGAGTGCTCTTTTATCAAAAGCAGAGCGTGTTTCTTGTAAGGCAAGCTAGCGTTTGTTTCCCAGTCCTAAATGGAGTTGAATCACATGCAGTTTCTTGTCCTACGAGCAAGAGTTTTTTTCTGGTAAGAAGAGTTACTATTGTGCTCCCATTTTCATACACAGGGCAAATAGCACTGGCATTTGTTCCAAGCATGTACAGTGTATTGGACTGAAGAGGATCTACTGTTCTTGTCAGTTTTCTAAGCAGAATTGAACTAGATATGGCCGTATTTGTACGAAGCACAGTTCTTTTGTTCTTAACAAACTCACTGTTCTGGCCCTATAGGAAACACAGTAGAGTAGAAGAGTGCTCTTTCCTCAAAAGCAGAGTGTGTTTCTTGTAAGGCGAGCTAGCGTTTGTTTCCCAGTCCTAAATGGAGTTGAATCACATGCAGTTTTTGGTCCTACGAGCAAGAGTTGTTTTCTGGTAAGGAAAGTCACTACTGAGCTCCCTTTTCCATACACAGTGCAAATAGCACTCGCGTCTGCTCCCAGCAAAAACAGTGAATTGGACTGAAGAGGAGCTACTGTTCTTGTCAGTTTCCTAAGCAGAGTTGAACTAGATATGGCCCATGTGTGTAGGAAGCACAGTTCTTTTGTTCTGAGCAAGCTCACTGTTCGGACCCCATAGGAAACACAGTAGAGTAGAAGAGTGCTCTTTTCTCAAAAGCAGAGTGTGTTTCTTGTAAGGCGAGCTAGCGTTTGTTTCCCAGTCCTAAATGGAGTTGAATCACCTGCAGTTTCTTGTCCTACAAGCAAGAGTTGTTTTCTGGTAAGAAGAGTCACTATTGCGCTCCCATTTTCATACACAGGGCAAATAGCACTGGCGTCTGTTCCCAGCATGTACAGTGTATTGGACTGAAGAGTATCTACTGTTCTTGTCAGTTTCCTAAGCAGAATTGAACTAGATATGGCCGTATTTATAAGAAGCACAGTTCTTTTGTTCTTAACAAACTCACTGTTCTGGCCCTATAGGAAACACAGTAGAGTAGAAGAGTGCTCTTTTCTCAAAAGCAGAGTGTGTTTCTTGTAAGGCGAGCTAGCGTTTGTTTCCCAGTCCTAAATGGAGTTGAATCACATGCAGTTTTTGGTCCTACGAGCAAGAGTTGTTTTCTGGTAAGGAAAGTCACTACTGCGCTCCCTTTGCCATACACAGTGCAAATAGCACTCGCTGTTCCCAGCAAGTACAGTGAATTGGACTGAAGAGGTGCTACTGTTCATGTCAGTTTCCTAAGCAGAGTTGAACTAGATATGACCCATGTGTGTAGGAAGCACAGTTCTTTTGTTCTGAGCAAGCTCAGTGTTCGGACCCCATAGGAAACACAGTAGAGTAGAAGAGTGCTCTTTTATCAAAAGCAGAGTGTGTTTCTTGTAAGGAGAGCTAGCGTTTGTTTCCCAGTCCTAAATGGAGTTGAATCACATACAGTTTCTGGTCCTACGAGCAAGAGTTGTTTTCTGGTAAGAAGAGTCACTAGGGTGCTCACATTGTCATACACAGGGCAAATAGCCCTGGCGTCTGTTCCCAGCATGTACAGTGTATTGGACTGAAGAGGAGCTACTGTTCTTGTCAGTTTCCTAAGCAGAGTTGAACTTGATATGGCCCATGTGTATAGGAAGCACAGTTCTTTTGATCTGAGCAAGCTCACTTTTCGGACCCCATAGGGAACACAGTAGAGTAGAAGAGTGCTCTTTTCTCAAAAGCAGAGTGTGTTTCTTGTAAGGCGAGCTAGCGTTTGTTTCCCAGTCCTAAATGGAGTTGAATCACATGCAGTTTCTTGTCCTATGAGCAAGAGTTGTTTTCTGGTAAGAAGAGTCACTATTGCTCTCCCATTTCCATACACAGTGCAAATAGCACTCACATCTGTTCCCAGGAAGTACAGTGTATTGGACTGAAGCGGAGCTACTGTTCTTGTCAGTTTGCTAAGCAGAGTTGAAGTAGATATGTCCCGTGTGTGTAGGAAGCACAGTTCTTTTGTTCTGAGCAAGCTCACTGTTCAGACCACATAGGATACACAGTCGAGTAGAAGAGTGCTCTTTCCTCAAAATCAGAGTGTGTTTCTTGTAAGGCGAGCTAGTGTTTGTTCCCCAGTCAGAAATGGAGTTGAATCCCATGCAGTTTCTGGTCCTACGAGGAAGAGGTGTTTTCTGATAAGAAGAGGAACTATTGCGCTCCTATTTCCATACACAGTACAAATAGGACTCGCTTCTGTTCCCAGCTAGTACAGTGTATTGGACTGAAGAGGAGCTACCGTTCTTGTCAGTCTCCTAAGCAGAGTTGAACTAGATATGGCCCGTGTGTGTAGGAAGCACAGTTCTTTTGTTCTGAGCAAGCTCACTGTTCGGACCCCATAGGAAACACAGTAGAGCAGAAGAGTGCTCTTTTTTCAAAAGCAGAGTGTGTTTCTAGTAAGTCAAGCTAGCGTTTGTTTCCCAGTACTAAATGGAATTGAATCACATCCTGTTTTTGGTCCTACGAGCAAGAGTTTTTTTCTGATAAGGAAAGTCACTATTGCGCTCCCATTGTCATACACAGGGCAAATAGCACTCGCGTCTGGTCCCCGCATGTACAGTGTATTGGACTGAAGAGGATCTACTGTTCTTTTCAGTTTCCTAAGCAGAGTTGAACTAGATATGTCCCGTGTGTGTAGGAACCAAAGTTCTTTTGTTCTGAGTAAGCTCAAAGTTCGGACCCCATATGAACCACAGTAGAATAGAAGACTGCTCTTTTCTGAAAAGCAGAGTGTCTTTCTTGTAAGGCGAGCTAGCGTTTGTTTCCCAGGCCTAAATGGAGTTGAATCACATGCAGTTTTTGGTCCTATGAGCAAGAGTTGTTATCTGGTAAAAAAAAAAGTCACTATTGCGCTCCCATTTCCATACACAATGCAAATAGCACTCGCGTCTGTTCCTAGCAAGTACAGTGTATTGGTCGGAAGAGGAGCTACTGTTCTTGTCAGTTTCCTAAGCAGAGTTGAACTAGATATGGCCCAGGTGTGTAGTAAGCACAGTTCTTTTGTTCTGAGCAAGCTCACTGTTTGGACCCCATAGGAAAAACAGTAGAGTAGAAGAGTGCTCTTTTATCAAAAGCAGAGCGTGTTTCTTGTAAGGCAAGCTAGCGTTTGTTTCCCAGTCCTAAATGGAGTTGAATCACATGCAGTTTCTTGTCCTACGAGCAAGAGTTTTTTTCTGGTAAGAAGAGTTACTATTGTGCTCCCATTTTCATACACAGGGCAAATAGCACTGGCATTTGTTCCAAGCATGTACAGTGTATTGGACTGAAGAGGATCTACTGTTCTTGTCAGTTTTCTAAGCAGAATTGAACTAGATATGGCCGTATTTGTACGAAGCACAGTTCTTTTGTTCTTAACAAACTCACTGTTCTGGCCCTATAGGAAACACAGTAGAGTAGAAGAGTGCTCTTTCCTCAAAAGCAGAGTGTGTTTCTTGTAAGGCGAGCTAGCGTTTGTTTCCCAGTCCTAAATGGAGTTGAATCACATGCAGTTTTTGGTCCTACGAGCAAGAGTTGTTTTCTGGTAAGGAAAGTCACTACTGAGCTCCCTTTTCCATACACAGTGCAAATAGCACTCGCGTCTGCTCCCAGCAAAAACAGTGAATTGGACTGAAGAGGAGCTACTGTTCTTGTCAGTTTCCTAAACAGAGTTGAACTAGATATGGCCCATGTGTGTAGGAAGCACAGTTCTTTTGTTCTGAGCAAGCTCACTGTTCGGACCCCATAGGAAACACAGTAGAGTAGAAGAGTGCTCTTTTCTCAAAAGCAGAGTGTGTTTCTTGTAAGGCGAGCTAGCGTTTGTTTCCCAGTCCTAAATGGAGTTGAATCACCTGCAGTTTCTTGTCCTACAAGCAAGAGTTGTTTTCTGGTAAGAAGAGTCACTATTGCGCTCCCATTTTCATACACAGGGCAAATAGCACTGGCGTCTGTTCCCAGCATGTACAGTGTATTGGACTGAAGAGTATCTACTGTTCTTGTCAGTTTCCTAAGCAGAATTGAACTAGATATGGCCGTATTTATAAGAAGCACAGTTCTTTTGTTCTTAACAAACTCACTGTTCTGGCCCTATAGGAAACACAGTAGAGTAGAAGAGTGCTCTTTTCTCAAAAGCAGAGTGTGTTTCTTGTAAGGCGAGCTAGCGTTTGTTTCCCAGTCCTAAATGGAGTTGAATCACATGCAGTTTTTGGTCCTACGAGCAAGAGTTGTTTTCTGGTAAGGAAAGTCACTACTGCGCTCCCTTTGCCATACACAGTGCAAATAGCACTCGCTGTTCCCAGCAAGTACAGTGAATTGGACTGAAGAGGTGCTACTGTTCATGTCAGTTTCCTAAGCAGAGTTGAACTAGATATGACCCATGTGTGTAGGAAGCACAGTTCTTTTGTTCTGAGCAAGCTCAGTGTTCGGACCCCATAGGAAACACAGTAGAGTAGAAGAGTGCTCTTTTATCAAAAGCAGAGTGTGTTTCTTGTAAGGAGAGCTAGCGTTTGTTTCCCAGTCCTAAATGGAGTTGAATCACATACAGTTTCTGGTCCTACGAGCAAGAGTTGTTTTCTGGTAAGAAGAGTCACTAGGGTGCTCACATTGTCATACACAGGGCAAATAGCCCTGGCGTCTGTTCCCAGCATGTACAGTGTATTGGACTGAAGAGGAGCTACTGTTCTTGTCAGTTTCCTAAGCAGAGTTGAACTTGATATGGCCCATGTGTATAGGAAGCACAGTTCTTTTGATCTGAGCAAGCTCACTTTTCGGACCCCATAGGGAACACAGTAGAGTAGAAGAGTGCTCTTTTCTCAAAAGCAGAGTGTGTTTCTTGTAAGGCGAGCTAGCGTTTGTTTCCCAGTCCTAAATGGAGTTGAATCACATGCAGTTTCTTGTCCTATGAGCAAGAGTTGTTTTCTGGTAAGAAGAGTCACTATTGCTCTCCCATTTCCATACACAGTGCAAATAGCACTCACATCTGTTCCCAGGAAGTACAGTGTATTGGACTGAAGCGGAGCTACTGTTCTTGTCAGTTTGCTAAGCAGAGTTGAAGTAGATATGTCCCGTGTGTGTAGGAAGCACAGTTCTTTTGTTCTGAGCAAGCTCACTGTTCAGACCACATAGGATACACAGTCGAGTAGAAGAGTGCTCTTTCCTCAAAATCAGAGTGTGTTTCTTGTAAGGCGAGCTAGTGTTTGTTCCCCAGTCAGAAATGGAGTTGAATCCCATGCAGTTTCTGGTCCTACGAGGAAGAGGTGTTTTCTGATAAGAAGAGGAACTATTGCGCTCCTATTTCCATACACAGTACAAATAGGACTCGCTTCTGTTCCCAGCTAGTACAGTGTATTGGACTGAAGAGGAGCTACCGTTCTTGTCAGTCTCCTAAGCAGAGTTGAACTAGATATGGCCCGTGTGTGTAGGAAGCACAGTTCTTTTGTTCTGAGCAAGCTCACTGTTCGGACCCCATAGGAAACACAGTAGAGCAGAAGAGTGCTCTTTTTTCAAAAGCAGAGTGTGTTTCTTGTAAGGCAAGCTAGCGTTTGTTTCCCAGTACTAAATGGAATTGAATCACATCCTGTTTTTGGTCCTACGAGCAAGAGTTTTTTTCTGGTAAGGAAAGTCACTATTGCGCTCCCATTGTCAGACACAGGGCAAATAGCACTGGCGTCTGTTCCCAGCATGTACAGTGTATTGGACTGAAGAGGATCCACTGTTCTTGTCAGTTTCCTAAGCAGAATTGAACTAGATATGGCCGTATTTGTATGAAGCACAGTTCTTTTGTTCTGAGCAAGCTCACTGTTCTTGTCCTATAGGAAACACAGTAGAGTAGAAGAGTGCTCTTTTCTCAAAACCAGAGTGTGTTTCTTGTAAGGCGAGCTAGTGTTTGTTTCCCAGTCCTAAGTGGAGTTGAATCACATGCAGTTTTTGGTCCTACGAGCAAGAGTTGTTTTCTGGTAAGGAAAGTCACTATTGCGCTCCCATTGTCAGACACGGGGCAAATAGCACTGGCGTCTGTTCCCAGCAAGTACAGTGTATTGGACTGAAGGGGATCTACTGTTCTTGTCAGTTTCCTAAGCAGAGTTGAACTAGACATGGCCCCTGTGTGTAGGAAGCACAGTTCTTTTGTTCTGAGCAAGCTCACTATTCGGACCCCATAGGAAACATATTAGAGTAGAAGAGTCCTCTTTTCTCAAAAGGAGAGTGTGTTTCTTGTAATGCGTGCTAGTGTTTGTTTCCCAGTCAGAAATGGAGTTGAATCCCATGCATTTTCTGGTCCAATGAGCAAGAGTTGTTTTCTGGTAAGAAGAGCTACTATTGCGCTCCCATTGTCATACACAGGGCAAATAGCACTGGCGTCTGTTCCCAGCAAGTGCAGTGTATTGAACTGAAGAGGAGCTACTGTTCTTGTCAGTTTCCTAAGCAGAGTTGAACTAGATATGGCCCGTGTGTTTAGGAAGCACAGTTCTTTTGTTCTGAGCAAGCTCATTGTTCGGACCCTATATGAACCACAGTAAAATAGAAGACTGTTCTTTTCTCAAAAGCAGAGTGTGTTTCTTGTAAGGCGAGCTAGCGTTTGTTTCCCAGTCCTAAATGGAGTTGAATCACATGCAGTTTTTGGTCATACCAGCAAGAGCTGTTTTCTCGTAAGCAAAGTCACTATTGCGCTCCCATTGACATACACAGTGCAAATAGCCCTCGCGTCTGTTCCCAGCAAGTACAGTGTATTGAACTGAAGAGGAGCTACTGTTCTTGTCAGTTTCCTAAGCAGAGTTGAACTAGATACGGCCCGTGTGTTTAGGAAGCACAGTTCTTTTGTTCTGAGCAAGCTCAATGTTCGGACCCCATATGAACCACAGTAAAATAGAAGACTGTTCTTTTCTCAAAAGCAGAGCGTGTTTCTTGTAAGGCAAGATAGCGTTTGTTTCCCAGTCCTAAATGGAGTTGAATCACATGCAGTTTTTGGTCCTACGAGCAAGAGTTGTTTTCTGGTAAGGAAAGTCACTATTGTGCTCCCTTTGCCATACACAGTGCAAATAGCACTCGCGTCTGTTCCAGCAAGTACAGTGTATTGGACTGAAGAGGAGCTACTGTTCTTGTCAGTTTCCTAAGCAGAGTTGAACTAGATATGGCCCATGTGTGTAGGAAGCACAGTTCTTTTGTTCTGAGCAAGCTCACTGTTCGGACCCCATAGGAAACACAGTAGAGTAGAAGAGTGCTCTTTTCTCAAAAGCAGAGTGTGTTTCTTGTAAGGCGAGCTAGCGTTTGTTTCCCAGTCCTAAATGGAGTTGAATCACATGCAGTTTCTTGTCCTACTAGCAAGAGTTGTTTTCTGGTAAGAAGAGGCACTATTGCGCTCCCATTGCCATACGCAGGGCAAATAGCACGGGCCTCTGTTCCCAGCATGTACAGTGTATTGGACTGAAGAGGATCTACTGTTCTTGTCAGTTTCCTAAGCAGAATTGAACTAGATATGGCCGTATTTGTAGGAAGCACAGTTCTTTTGTTCTGAGCAAACTCACTGTTCTGACCCTATAGGAAACACAGTAGAGTAGAAGAGTGCTCTTTTCTCAAAAGCAGAGTGTGTTTCTTGTAAGGCGAGCTAGCGTTTGTTTCCCAGTCCTAAATGCAGTTGAATCCCATGCAGTTTCTGGTCCTACCAGCAAGAGTTGTTTTCTGGTAAGGAAAGTCACTATTGCGCTCCATTTCCATACACAGTGCAAATAGCACTCGCATCTGTTCCCAGCAAGTACAGTGTATTGGACTGAAGCGGAGCTACTGTTCTTGTCAGTTTCCTAAGCAGAGATGAACTAGATACGGCCCCTGTGTGTAGAAAGCACAGTTCTTTTTTTCTGAGCAAGCTCACTGTTCGGACCCCATAGTAAAAACAGTCGAGTAGAAGAGTGCTCTTTTCTCAAAAGCAGAGTGTGTTTCTTGTTAGGCGAGCTAGTGTTTGTTTCCCAGTCCTAAATGGAGTTGAAACACATGCAGTTTATTGTCCTACGAGCAAGAGTTGTTTTCTGGTAAGAAGAGTCACTATTGCGCTCCCATTGTCATACACAGGGCAAATAGCACTCGCGTCTGGTCCCCGCATGTACAGTGTATTGGACTGAAGAGGATCTACTGTTCTTTTCAGTTTCCTAAGCAGAGTTGAACTAGATATGTCCCGTGTGTGTAGGAACCAAAGTTCTTTTGTTCTGAGTAAGCTCAAAGTTCGGACCCCATATGAACCACAGTAGAATAGAAGACTGCTCTTTTCTCAAAAGCAGAGTGTCTTTCTTGTAAGGCGAGCTAGCGTTTGTTTCCCAGGCCTAAATGGAGTTGAATCACATGCAGTTTTTGGTCCTATGAGCAAGAGTTGTTATCTGGTAAAAAAAAAAGTCACTATTGCGCTCCCATTTCCATACACAATGCAAATAGCACTCGCGTCTGTTCCTAGCAAGTACAGTGTATTGGTCGGAAGAGGAGCTACTGTTCTTGTCAGTTTCCTAAGCAGAGTTGAACTAGATATGGCCCAGGTGTGTAGTAAGCACAGTTCTTTTGTTCTGAGCAAGCTCACTGTTTGGACCCCATAGGAAAAACAGTAGAGTAGAAGAGTGCTCTTTTATCAAAAGCAGAGCGTGTTTCTTGTAAGGCAAGCTAGCGTTTGTTTCCCAGTCCTAAATGGAGTTGAATCACATGCAGTTTCTTGTCCTACGAGCAAGAGTTTTTTTCTGGTAAGAAGAGTTACTATTGTGCTCCCATTTTCATACACAGGGCAAATAGCACTGGCATTTGTTCCAAGCATGTACAGTGTATTGGACTGAAGAGGATCTACTGTTCTTGTCAGTTTTCTAAGCAGAATTGAACTAGATATGGCCGTATTTGTACGAAGCACAGTTCTTTTGTTCTTAACAAACTCACTGTTCTGGCCCTATAGGAAACACAGTAGAGTAGAAGAGTGCTCTTTCCTCAAAAGCAGAGTGTGTTTCTTGTAAGGCGAGCTAGCGTTTGTTTCCCAGTCCTAAATGGAGTTGAATCACATGCAGTTTTTGGTCCTACGAGCAAGAGTTGTTTTCTGGTAAGGAAAGTCACTACTGAGCTCCCTTTTCCATACACAGTGCAAATAGCACTCGCGTCTGCTCCCAGCAAAAACAGTGAATTGGACTGAAGAGGAGCTACTGTTCTTGTCAGTTTCCTAAACAGAGTTGAACTAGATATGGCCCATGTGTGTAGGAAGCACAGTTCTTTTGTTCTGAGCAAGCTCACTGTTCGGACCCCATAGGAAACACAGTAGAGTAGAAGAGTGCTCTTTTCTCAAAAGCAGAGTGTGTTTCTTGTAAGGCGAGCTAGCGTTTGTTTCCCAGTCCTAAATGGAGTTGAATCACCTGCAGTTTCTTGTCCTACAAGCAAGAGTTGTTTTCTGGTAAGAAGAGTCACTATTGCGCTCCCATTTTCATACACAGGGCAAATAGCACTGGCGTCTGTTCCCAGCATGTACAGTGTATTGGACTGAAGAGGATCTACTGTTCATGTCAATTTCCTAAGCAGAATTGAACTAGATATGGCCGTATTTGTAGGAAGCACAGTTCTTTTGTTCTGAGCAAACTCACTGTTCTGGCCCTATAGGAAACACAGTAGAGTAGAAGAGTGCTCTTTTCTCAAAAGCAGAGTGTGTTTCTTGTAAGGCGAGCTAGCGTTTGTTTCCCAGTCCTAAATGGAGTTGAATCACATGCAGTTTTTGGTCCTATGAGCAAGAGTTGTTTTCTGGTAAGGAAAGTCACTATTGCGCTCCCATTTCCATACACAGTGCTAATAGCACTCGCATCTGTTCCCAGGAAGTACAGTGTATTGGACTGAAGCGGAGCTACTGTTCCTGTCAGATTCCTAAGCAGAGTTGAAGTGGATATGGCCCCTGTGTGTAGGGAGCACAGTTCTTTTGTTCTGAGCAAGCTCACTGTTCGGACCACATAGAAACACAGAAGAATAGAAGAGTGCTTTTCTCAAAACAGAGTGTGTTTCTTGTAAGGCGAGCTAGTGTTTGTTCCCCTGTCAGAAATGGAGTTGAATCACATGCAGTTTCTGGTCCTACGAGCAAGAGGTGTTTTCTGATAAGAAGAGTCACTATTGCGCTCCTATTGCCATACACAGTACAAATAGGACTCGCGTCTGTTCCCAGCTAGTACAGTGTATTGGACTGAAGAGGAGCTACCGTTCCTGTCTGTTTCCTAAGCAGAGTTGAACTAGATGTGGCCCATGTGTGTAGTAAGCACAGTTCTTTTGTTCTGAGCAAGCTCAATGTTCAGACCCCATATGAACCACAGTAGAATAGAAGACTGCTCTTTTCTCAAAAGCAGAGTGTGTTATTTGTAAGGCGAGCTAGCGTTTGTTTCCCAGTCCTAAATGGAGTTGAATCACATGCTGTTTTTGGTCCTACGAGCAAGAGTTGTTTTCTGGTAAGGAAAGTCACTATTGTGCTCCCTTTGCCATACACAGTGCAAATAGCACTCGCGTCTGTTCACAGCAAGTACAGTGTATTGGACTGAAGAGGAGATACTGTTCTTGTCAGTTTGGTAAGCAGAGTTGAACTAGATATGTCCCGTGTGTGTAGGAAGCACAGTTCTTTTGTTCTGAGCAAGCTCACTGTTCGGACCACATAGGATACACAGTCGAGTAGAAGAGTGCTCTTTTCTCAAAAGCAGAGTGTGTTTCTTGTAAGGCGAGCTAGTGTTTGTTCCCCAGTCAGAAATGGAGTTGAATCCCATGCAGTTTCTGGTCCTAAGAGGAAGAGGTGTTTTCTGATAAGAAGAGGAACTATTGCGCTCCTATTTCCATACACAGTACAAATAGGACTCGCTTCTGTTCCCAGCTAGTACAGTGTATTGGACTGAAGAGGAGCTACCGTTCTTGTCAGTCTCCTAAGCAGAGTTGAACTAGATATGGCCCGTGTGTGTAGGAAGCACAGTTCTTTTGTTCTGAGCAAGCTCACTGTTCGGACCCCATAGGAAACACAGTAGAGAAGAAGAGTGCTCTTTTTTCAAAAGCAGAGTGTGTTTCTTGTAAGGCAAGCTAGCGTTTGTTTCCCAGTACTAAATGGAGTTGAATCTCATCCTGTTTTTGGTCCTACGAGCAAGAGTTTTTTTCTGGTAAGGAAAGTCACTATTGCGCTCCCATTGTCAGACACAGGGCAAATAGCACTGGCGTCTGTTCCCAGCATGTACAGTGTATTGGACTGAAGAGGATCCACTGTTCTTGTCAGTTTCCTAAGCAGAATTGAACTAGATATGGCCGTATTTGTAGGAAGCACAGTTCTTTTGTTCTGAGCAAACTCACTGTTCTGGCCCTATAGGAAACACAGTAAAGTAGAAGAGTGCTCTTTTCTCAAAAGCAGTGTGTTTCTTGTAAGGCGAGCTAGCGTTTGTTTCCCAGTCCTAAATGGAGTTGAATCCCATGCAGATTCTGGTCCTACCAGCAAGAGTTGTTTTCTGGTAAGGAAAGTCACTATTGCGCTCCATTGCCATACACAGTGCAAATAGCACTCGCATCTGTTCCCAGCAAGTACAGTGTATTGGACTGAAGCAGAGCTACTGTTCTTGTCAGTTTCCTAAGCAGAGTTGAACTAGATACGGCCCCTGTGTGTAGAAAGCACAGTTCTTTTTTTCTGAGCAAGCTCACTGTTCAGACCCCATAGGAAAAACAGTCGAGTAGAAGAGTGCTCTTTTCTCAAAAGCAAAGTGTGTTTCTTGTAAGGCGAGCTAGTGTTTGTTTCCCAGTCCTAAATGGAGTTGAAACACATGCAGTTTATTGTCCTACGAGCAAGAGTTGTTTTCTGGTAAGAAGAGTCACTATTGCACTCCCATTGTCATACACAGGGCAAATAGCACTGGCGTCTGTTCCCAGCATGTACAGTGTATTGGACTGAAGAGGATCTACTGTTCTTTTCAGTTTCCTAAGCAGAATTGAACTACATATGGCCGTATTTGTATGAAGCACAGTTCTTTTGTCCTGAGCAAGCTCACTGTTCTGGTCCTATAGGAAACACAGTAGAGTAGAAGAGTGCTCTTTTCTCAAAAGCATAGTGTGTTTCTTGTAAGGCGAGCTAGTGTTTGTTTCCCAGTCCTAAGTGGAGATGAATCACATGCAATTTTTGGTCCTAAGAGCAAGAGTTGTTTTCTGGTAAGGAAAGTCCTATTGCGCTCTCATTTCCATACACAGTGCAAATAGCACTCGCGTCTGTTCCCAGCAAGTACAGTGTATTGGACTGAAGTGGAGCTACTGTTCTTGTCAGTTTCCTAAGCAGAGTTGAACTATATATGGCCCAGGTGTGTAGTAAGCACAGTTCTTTTGTTCTGAGCAAGCTCACTGTTTGGTCCCCATAGCTAAAACAGTAGAGTAGAAGAGTGGTCTTTTATCAAAAGCAGAGTGTGTTTCTTGTAAGGCGAGCTAGCGTTTGTTTCCCAGTCCTAAATGGAGTTGAATCACATGCAGTTTCTTGTCCTACGAGCAAGAGTTGTTTTCTGGTAAGAAGAGTTACTATTGTGCTCCCATTGTCATACACAGGGCAAATAGCACTGGCATCTGTTCCCAGCATGTACAGTGTATTGGACTGAAGAGTATCTACTGTTCTTGTCAGTTTCCTAAGCAGAATTGAACTAGATATGGCCGTATTTATAAGAAGCACAGTTCTTTTGTTCTTAACAAACTCACTGTTCTGGCCCTATAGGAAACACAGTAGAGTAGAAGAGTGCTCTTTTCTCAAAAGCAGAGTGTGTTTCTTGTAAGGCGAGCTAGCGTTTGTTTCCCAGTCCTAAATGGAGTTGAATCACATGCAGTTTTTGGTCCTACGAGCAAGAGTTGTTTTCTGGTAAGGAAAGTCACTACTGCGCTCCCTTTGCCATACACAGTGCAAATAGCACTCGCTGTTCCCAGCAAGTACAGTGAATTGGACTGAAGAGGTGCTACTGTTCATGTCAGTTTCCTAAGCAGAGTTGAACTAGATATGACCCATGTGTGTAGGAAGCACAGTTCTTTTGTTCTGAGCAAGCTCAGTGTTCGGACCCCATAGGAAACACAGTAGAGTAGAAGAGTGCTCTTTTATCAAAAGCAGAGTGTGTTTCTTGTAAGGAGAGCTAGCGTTTGTTTCCCAGTCCTAAATGGAGTTGAATCACATACAGTTTCTGGTCCTACGAGCAAGAGTTGTTTTCTGGTAAGAAGAGTCACTAGGGTGCTCCCATTGTCATACACAGGGCAAATAGCCCTGGCGTCTGTTCCCAGCATGTACAGTGTATTGGACTGAAGAGGATATACTGTTCTTTTCAGTTTCCTAAGCAGAATTGAACTAGATATGGCCATATTTGTAGGAAGCACAGTTCTTTTGTTCTGAGCAAGCTCACTGTTCGGACCCCATAGGAAACACAGTAGAGTAGAAGAGTGGTCTTTTCTCAAAAGCAGAGTGTGTTTCTTGTAAGGCGAGCTAGCGTTTGTTTCCCAGTCCTAAATGGAGGTGAATCACATGCAGTTTTTGGTCCTACGAGCAAGAGTTGTTTTCTGGTAATAAAGTCACTCTTGCGCTCCCATTGCCATACACAGTGTAAATAGCACTCGCATCTGTTCCCAGCAAGTACAGTGTATTGGACTGAAGCGGAGCTACTGTTCTTGTCAGTTTCCGAAGCAAAGTTGAACTAGATATGGCCCCTGTGTGTAGGAAGCACAGTTCTTTTGTTCTGAGCAAGCTAACTATTCGGACCCCATAGGAAACACAGTAGAGTAGAAGAGTGCTCTTTTCTCAAAAGCAGAGTGTGTTTCTTGTAAGGCGAGCTAGTGTTTGTTCACCAGTCAGAAATGGAGTTGAATCCCATGTAGTTTCTGGTCCTACGAGCAAGAGGTGTTTTCTGATAAGAAGAGTCACTATTGCGCTCCTATTGCCATACACAGTACAAATAGGACTCGCGTCTGTTCCCAGCTAGTACAGTGTATTGGACTGAAGAGGAGCTACTGTTCTTGTCTGTTTCCTAAGCAGAGTTGAACTAGATATGGCCCATGTGTGTAGTAAGCACAGTTCTTTTGTTCTGAGCAAGCTCAATGTTCAGACCCCATATGAACCACAGTAGAATAGAAGACTGCTCTTTTCTCAAAAGCAGAGTGTGTTTCTTGGAAGGCGAGCTAGCGTTTGTTTCCCAGTCCTAAATGGAGTTGAATCACATGCAGTTTTTGGTCCTACGAGCAAGAGTTGTTTTCTGGTAAGGAAAGTCACTATTGTGCTCCCTTTGCCATACACAGTGCAAACAGCACTCGCGTCTGTTCACAGCAAGTACAGTGTATTGGACTGAAGAGGAGCTACTGTTCTTGTCAGTTTCCTAAGCAGAGTTGAACTTGATATGGCCCATGTGTATAGGAAGCACAGTTCTTTTGATCTGAGCAAGCTCACTTTTCGGACCCCATAGGGAACACAGTAGAGTAGAAGAGTGCTCTTTTCTCAAAAGCAGAGTGTGTTTCTTGTAAGGCGAGCTAGCGTTTGTTTCCCAGTCCTAAATGGAGTTGAATCACATGCAGTTTCTTGTCCTATGAGCAAGAGTTGTTTTCTGGTAAGAAGAGTCACTATTGCTCTCCCATTTCCATACACAGTACAAATAGCACTCACATCTGTTCCCAGGAAGTACAGTGTATTGGACTGAAGCGGAGCTACTGTTCTTGTCAGTTTGCTAAGCAGAGTTGAAGTAGATATGTCCCGTGTGTGTAGGAAGCACAGTTCTTTTGTTCTGAGCAAGCTCACTGTTCAGACCACATAGGATACACAGTCGAGTAGAAGAGTGCTCTTTCCTCAAAATCAGAGTGTGTTTCTTGTAAGGCGAGCTAGTGTTTGTTCCCCAGTCAGAAATGGAGTTGAATCCCATGCAGTTTCTGGTCCTACGAGGAAGAGGTGTTTTCTGATAAGAAGAGGAACTATTGCGCTCCTATTTCCATACACAGTACAAATAGGACTCGCTTCTGTTCCCAGCTAGTACAGTGTATTGGACTGAAGAGGAGCTACCGTTCTTGTCAGTCTCCTAAGCAGAGTTGAACTAGATATGGCCCGTGTGTGTAGGAAGCACAGTTCTTTTGTTCTGAGCAAGCTCACTGTTCGGACCCCATAGGAAACACAGTAGAGCAGAAGAGTGCTCTTTTTTCAAAAGCAGAGTGTGTTTCTTGTAAGGCAAGCTAGCGTTTGTTTCCCAGTACTAAATGGAATTGAATCACATCCTGTTTTTGGTCCTACGAGCAAGAGTTTTTTTCTGGTAAGGAAAGTCACTATTGCGCTCCCATTGTCAGACACAGGGCAAATAGCACTGGCGTCTGTTCCTAGCATGTACAGTGTATTGGACTGAAGAGGATCTACTGTTCTTGTCAGTTTCCTAAGTAGAATTGAACTAGATATGGCCGTATTTGTAGGAAGCACAGTTCTTTTGTTCTGAGCAAACTCACTGTTCTGGCCCTATAGGAAACACAGTAGAGTAGAAGAGTGCTCTTTTCTCAAAAGCAGAGTGTGTTTCTTGTAAGGCGAGCTAGCGTTTGTTTCCCAGTCCTAAATGGAGTTGAATCCCATGCATATTCTGGTCCAATGAGCAAGAGTTGTTTTCTGGTAAGAAGAGTCACTATTGCGCTCCCATTGTCATACACAGGGCAAATAGCACTGGCTTCTGTTCCCAGCAAGTACAGTGTATTGGACTGAAGAGGAGCTACTGTTCTTGTCTGTTTCCTAAGGAGAGTTGAACTAGATATGGCCCGTGTGTTTAGGAAGCACAGTTCTTTTGTTCTTAGCAAGCTCATTGTTCAGAACCTATATGAACCACAGTAAAATAGAAGACTGTTCTTTTCTCAAAAGCAGAGTGTGTTTCTTGTAAGGCGAGCTAGCGTTTGTTTCCCAGTCCTAAATGGAGTTGAATCACATGCAGTTTTTGGTCATACGAGCAAGAGCTGTTTTCTCGTAAGCAAAGTCACTATTGCGCTCCCATTGCCATACACAGTGCAAATAGCCCTCGCGTCTGTTCCCAGCAAGTACAGTGTATTGAACTGAAGAGGAGCTACTGTTCTTGTCAGTTTCCTAAGCAGAGTTGAACTAGATACGGCCCGTGTGTTTAGGAAGCACAGTTCTTTTGTTCTGAGCAAGCTCAATGTTCGGACCCCATATGAACCACAGTAAAATAGAAGACTGTTCTTTTCTCAAAAGCAGAGCGTGTTTCTTGTAAGGCAAGCTAGCGTTTGTTTCCCAGTCCTAAATGGAGTTGAATCACATGCAGTTTTTGGTCCTACGAGCAAGAGTTGTTTTCTGGTAAGGAAAGTCACTATTGTGCTCCCTTAGCCATACACAGTACAAATAGGACTCGCGTCTGTTCCCAGCTAGTACAGTGTATTGGACTGAAGAGGAGCTACTGTTCTTGTCTGTTTCCTAAGCAGAGTTGAACTAGATATGGCCCATGTGTGTAGTAAGCACAGTTCTTTTGTTCTGAGCAAGCTCAATGTTCAGACCCCATATGAACCACAGTAGAATAGAAGACTGCTCTTTTCTCAAAAGCAGAGTGTGTTTCTTGGAAGGCGAGCTAGCGTTTGTTTCCCAGTCCTAAATGGAGTTGAATCACATGCAGTTTTTGGTCCTACGAGCAAGAGTTGTTTTCTGGTAAGGAAAGTCACTATTGTGCTCCCTTTGCCATACACAGTGCAAACAGCACTCGCGTCTGTTCACAGCAAGTACAGTGTATTGGACTGAAGAGGAGCTACTGTTCTTGTCAGTTTCCTAAGCAGAGTTGAACTTGATATGGCCCATGTGTATAGGAAGCACAGTTCTTTTGATCTGAGCAAGCTCACTTTTCGGACCCCATAGGGAACACAGTAGAGTAGAAGAGTGCTCTTTTCTCAAAAGCAGAGTGTGTTTCTTGTAAGGCGAGCTAGCGTTTGTTTCCCAGTCCTAAATGGAGTTGAATCACATGCAGTTTCTTGTCCTATGAGCAAGAGTTGTTTTCTGGTAAGAAGAGTCACTATTGCTCTCCCATTTCCATACACAGTGCAAATAGCACTCACATCTGTTCCCAGGAAGTACAGTGTATTGGACTGAAGCGGAGCTACTGTTCTTGTCAGTTTGCTAAGCAGAGTTGAAGTAGATATGTCCCGTGTGTGTAGGAAGCACAGTTCTTTTGTTCTGAGCAAGCTCACTGTTCAGACCACATAGGATACACAGTCGAGTAGAAGAGTGCTCTTTCCTCAAAATCAGAGTGTGTTTCTTGTAAGGCGAGCTAGTGTTTGTTCCCCAGTCAGAAATGGAGTTGAATCCCATGCAGTTTCTGGTCCTACGAGGAAGAGGTGTTTTCTGATAAGAAGAGGAACTATTGCGCTCCTATTTCCATACACAGTACAAATAGGACTCGCTTCTGTTCCCAGCTAGTACAGTGTATTGGACTGAAGAGGAGCTACCGTTCTTGTCAGTCTCCTAAGCAGAGTTGAACTAGATATGGCCCGTGTGTGTAGGAAGCACAGTTCTTTTGTTCTGAGCAAGCTCACTGTTCGGACCCCATAGGAAACACAGTAGAGCAGAAGAGTGCTCTTTTTTCAAAAGCAGAGTGTGTTTCTTGTAAGGCAAGCTAGCGTTTGTTTCCCAGTACTAAATGGAATTGAATCACATCCTGTTTTTGGTCCTACGAGCAAGAGTTTTTTTCTGGTAAGGAAAGTCACTATTGCGCTCCCATTGTCAGACACAGGGCAAATAGCACTGGCGTCTGTTCCTAGCATGTACAGTGTATTGGACTGAAGAGGATCTACTGTTCTTGTCAGTTTCCTAAGTAGAATTGAACTAGATATGGCCGTATTTGTAGGAAGCACAGTTCTTTTGTTCTGAGCAAACTCACTGTTCTGGCCCTATAGGAAACACAGTAGAGTAGAAGAGTGCTCTTTTCTCAAAAGCAGAGTGTGTTTCTTGTAAGGCGAGCTAGCGTTTGTTTCCCAGTCCTAAATGGAGTTGAATCCCATGCATATTCTGGTCCAATGAGCAAGAGTTGTTTTCTGGTAAGAAGAGTCACTATTGCGCTCCCATTGTCATAAACAGGGCAAATAGCACTGGCTTCTGTTCCCAGCAAGTACAGTGTATTGGACTGAAGAGGAGCTACTGTTCTTGTCTGTTTCCTAAGGAGAGTTGAACTAGATATGGCCCGTGTGTTTAGGAAGCACAGTTCTTTTGTTCTTAGCAAGCTCATTGTTCAGAACCTATATGAACCACAGTAAAATAGAAGACTGTTCTTTTCTCAAAAGCAGAGTGTGTTTCTTGTAAGGCGAGCTAGCGTTTGTTTCCCAGTCCTAAATGGAGTTGAATCACATGCAGTTTTTGGTCATACGAGCAAGAGCTGTTTTCTCGTAAGCAAAGTCACTATTGCGCTCCCATTGCCATACACAGTGCAAATAGCCCTCGCGTCTGTTCCCAGCAAGTACAGTGTATTGAACTGAAGAGGAGCTACTGTTCTTGTCAGTTTCCTAAGCAGAGTTGAACTAGATACGGCCCGTGTGTTTAGGAAGCACAGTTCTTTTGTTCTGAGCAAGCTCAATGTTCGGACCCCATATGAACCACAGTAAAATAGAAGACTGTTCTTTTCTCAAAAGCAGAGCGTGTTTCTTGTAAGGCAAGCTAGCGTTTGTTTCCCAGTCCTAAATGGAGTTGAATCACATGCAGTTTTTGGTCCTACGAGCAAGAGTTGTTTTCTGGTAAGGAAAGTCACTATTGTGCTCCCTTAGCCATACACAGTGCAAATAGCACTCGCGTCTGTTCCAGCAAGTACAGTGTATTGGACTGAAGAGGAGCTACTGTTCTTGTCAGTTTCCTAAGCAGAGTTGAACTAGATATGGCCCATGTGTGTAGGAAGCACAGTTCTTTTGTTCTGAGCAAGCTCACTGTTCGGACCCCATAGTAAAAACAGTCGAGTAGAAGAGTGCTCTTTTCTCAAAAGCAGAGTGTGTTTCTTGTTAGGCGAGCTAGTGTTTGTTTCCCAGTCCTAAATGGAGTTGAAACACATGCAGTTTATTGTCCTACGAGCAAGAGTTGTTTTCTGGTAAGAAGAGTCACTATTGCACTCCCATTGTCATACACAGGGCAAATAGCACTGGCGTCTGTTCCCAGCATGTACAGTGTATTGGACGGAAGAGGATCTACTGTTCTTTTCAGTTTCCTAAGCAGAATTGAACTAGATATGGCCGTATTTGTATGAAGCACAGTTCTTTTGTTCTGAGCAAGCTCACTGTTCTGGTCCTATAGGAAACACAGTAGAGTAGAAGAGTGCTCTTTTCTCAAAACCAGAGTGTGTTTCTTGTAAGGCGAGCTAGTGTTTGTTTCCCAGTCCTAAGTGGAGTTGAATCACATGCAGTTTTTGGTCCTACGAGCAAGAGTTGTTTTCTGGTAAGGAAAGTCACTATTGCGCTCCCATTGTCAGACACGGGGCAAATAGCACTGGCGTCTGTTCCCAGCAAGTACAGTGTATTGGACTGAAGGGGATCTACTGTTCTTGTCAGTTTCCTAAGCAGAGTTGAACTAGATATGGCCCCTGTGTGTAGGAAGCACAGTTCTTTTGTTCTGAGCAAGCTCACTATTCGGACCCCATAGGAAACATATTAGAGTAGAAGAGTCCTCTTTTCTCAAAAGGAGAGTGTGTTTCTTGTAATGCGTGCTAGTGTTTGTTTCCCAGTCAGAAATGGAGTTGAATCCCATGCATTTTCTGGTCCAATGAGCAAGAGTTGTTTTCTGGTAAGAAGAGCTACTATTGCGCTCCCATTGTCATACACAGGGCAAATAGCACTGGCGTCTGTTCCCAGCAAGTGCAGTGTATTGAACTGAAGAGGAGCTACTGTTCTTGTCAGTTTCCTAAGCAGAGTTGAACTAGATATGGCCCGTGTGTTTAGGAAGCACAGTTCTTTTGTTCTGAGCAAGCTCATTGTTCGGACCCTATATGAACCACAGTAAAATAGAAGACTGTTCTTTTCTCAAAAGCAGAGTGTGTTTCTTGTAAGGCGAGCTAGCGTTTGTTTCCCAGTCCTAAATGGAGTTGAATCACATGCAGTTTTTGGTCATACCAGCAAGAGCTGTTTTCTCGTAAGCAAAGTCACTATTGCGCTCCCATTGACATACACAGTGCAAATAGCCCTCGCGTCTGTTCCCAGCAAGTACAGTGTATTGAACTGAAGAGGAGCTACTGTTCTTGTCAGTTTCCTAAGCAGAGTTGAACTAGATACGGCCCGTGTGTTTAGGAAGCACAGTTCTTTTGTTCTGAGCAAGCTCAATGTTCGGACCCCATATGAACCACAGTAAAATAGAAGACTGTTCTTTTCTCAAAAGCAGAGCGTGTTTCTTGTAAGGCAAGATAGCGTTTGTTTCCCAGTCCTAAATGGAGTTGAATCACATGCAGTTTTTGGTCCTACGAGCAAGAGTTGTTTTCTGGTAAGGAAAGTCACTATTGTGCTCCCTTTGCCATACACAGTGCAAATAGCACTCGCGTCTGTTCCAGCAAGTACAGTGTATTGGACTGAAGAGGAGCTACTGTTCTTGTCAGTTTCCTAAGCAGAGTTGAACTAGATATGGCCCAGGTGTGTAGGAAGCACAGTTCTTTTGTTCTGAGCAAGCTCACTGTTCGGACCCCATAGGAAACACAGTAGAGTAGAAGAGTGCTCTTTTCTCAAAAGCAGAGTGTGTTTCTTGTAAGGCGAGCTAGCGTTTGTTTCCCAGTCCTAAATGGAGTTGAATCACATGCAGTTTCTTGTCCTACTAGCAAGAGTTGTTTTCTGGTAAGAAGAGGCACTATTGCGCTCCCATTGCCATACGCAGGGCAAATAGCACGGGCCTCTGTTCCCAGCATGTACAGTGTATTGGACTGAAGAGGATCTACTGTTCTTGTCAGTTTCCTAAGCAGAATTGAACTAGATATGGCCGTATTTGTAGGAAGCACAGTTCTTTTGTTCTGAGCAAACTCACTGTTCTGACCCTATAGGAAACACAGTAGAGTAGAAGAGTGCTCTTTTCTCAAAAGCAGAGTGTGTTTCTTGTAAGGCGAGCTAGCGTTTGTTTCCCAGTCCTAAATGCAGTTGAATCCCATGCAGTTTCTGGTCCTACCAGCAAGAGTTGTTTTCTGGTAAGGAAAGTCACTATTGCGCTCCATTTCCATACACAGTGCAAATAGCACTCGCATCTGTTCCCAGCAAGTACAGTGTATTGGACTGAAGCGGAGCTACTGTTCTTGTCAGTTTCCTAAGCAGAGTTGAACTAGATACGGCCCCTGTGTGTAGAAAGCACAGTTCTTTTTTTTCTGAGCAAGCTCACTGTTCGGACCCCATAGTAAAAACAGTCGAGTAGAAGAGTGCTCTTTTCTCAAAAGCAGAGTGTGTTTCTTGTTAGGCGAGCTAGTGTTTGTTTCCCAGTCCTAAATGGAGTTGAAACACATGCAGTTTATTGTCCTACGAGCAAGAGTTGTTTTCTGGTAAGAAGAGTCACTATTGCGCTCCCATTGTCATACACAGGGCAAATAGCACTCGCGTCTGGTCCCCGCATGTACAGTGTATTGGACTGAAGAGGATCTACTGTTCTTTTCAGTTTCCTAAGCAGAGTTGAACTAGATATGTCCCGTGTGTGTAGGAACCAAAGTTCTTTTGTTCTGAGTAAGCTCAAAGTTCGGACCCCATATGAACCACAGTAGAATAGAAGACTGCTCTTTTCTCAAAAGCAGAGTGTCTTTCTTGTAAGGCGAGCTAGCGTTTGTTTCCCAGGCCTAAATGGAGTTGAATCACATGCAGTTTTTGGTCCTATGAGCAAGAGTTGTTATCTGGTAAAAAAAAAAAGTCACTATTGCGCTCCCATTTCCATACACAATGCAAATAGCACTCGCGTCTGTTCCTAGCAAGTACAGTGTATTGGTCGGAAGAGGAGCTACTGTTCTTGTCAGTTTCCTAAGCAGAGTTGAACTAGATATGGCCCAGGTGTGTAGTAAGCACAGTTCTTTTGTTCTGAGCAAGCTCACTGTTTGGACCCCATAGGAAAAACAGTAGAGTAGAAGAGTGCTCTTTTATCAAAAGCAGAGCGTGTTTCTTGTAAGGCAAGCTAGCGTTTGTTTCCCAGTCCTAAATGGAGTTGAATCACATGCAGTTTCTTGTCCTACGAGCAAGAGTTTTTTTCTGGTAAGAAGAGTTACTATTGTGCTCCCATTTTCATACACAGGGAAAATAGCACTGGCATTTGTTCCAAGCATGTACAGTGTATTGGACTGAAGAGGATCTACTGTTCTTGTCAGTTTTCTAAGCAGAATTGAACTAGATATGGCCGTATTTGTACGAAGCACAGTTCTTTTGTTCTTAACAAACTCACTGTTCTGGCCCTATAGGAAACACAGTAGAGTAGAAGAGTGCTCTTTCCTCAAAAGCAGAGTGTGTTTCTTGTAACGCGAGCTAGCGTTTGTTTCCCAGTCCTAAATGGAGTTGAATCACATGCAGTTTTTGGTCCTACGAGCAAGAGTTGTTTTCTGGTAAGGAAAGTCACTACTGAGCTCCCTTTGCCATACACAGTGCAAATAGCACTCGCGTCTGCTCCCAGCAAAAACAGTGAATTGGACTGAAGAGGAGCTACTGTTCTTGTCAGTTTCCTAAACAGAGTTGAACTAGATATGGCCCATGTGTGTAGGAAGCACAGTTCTTTTGTTCTGAGCAAGCTCACTGTTCGGACCCCATAGGAAACACAGTAGAGTAGAAGAGTGCTCTTTTCTCAAAAGCAGAGTGTGTTTCTTGTAAGGCGAGCTAGCGTTTGTTTCCCAGTCCTAAATGGAGTTGAATCACCTGCAGTTTCTTGTCCTACAAGCAAGAGTTGTTTTCTGGTAAGAAGAGTCACTATTGCGCTCCCATTTTCATACACAGGGCAAATAGCACTGGCGTCTGTTCCCAGCATGTACAGTGTATTGGACTGAAGAGGATCTACTGTTCATGTCAATTTCCTAAGCAGAATTGAACTAGATATGGCCGTATTTGTAGGAAGCACAGTTCTTTTGTTCTGAGCAAACTCACTGTTCTGGCCCTATAGGAAACACAGTAGAGTAGAAGAGTGCTCTTTTCTCAAAAGCAGAGTGTGTTTCTTGTAAGGCGAGCTAGTGTTTGTTTCCCAGTCCTAAATGGAGTTGAATCACATGCAGTTTTTGGTCCTATGAGCAAGAGTTGTTTTCTGGTAAGGAAAGTCAGTATTGCGCTCCCATTTCCATACACAGTGCTAATAGCACTCGCATCTGTTCCCAGGAAGTACAGTGTATTGGACTGAAGCGGAGCTACTGTTCCTGTCAGATTCCTAAGCAGAGTTGAAGTGGATATGGCCCCTGTGTGTAGGGAGCACAGTTCTTTTGTTCTGAGCAAGCTCACTGTTCGGACCACATAGAAACACAGAAGAATAGAAGAGTGCTTTTCTCAAAACAGAGTGTGTTTCTTGTAAGGCGAGCTAGTGTTTGTTCCCCTGTCAGAAATGGAGTTGAATCACATGCAGTTTCTGGTCCTACGAGCAAGAGGTGTTTTCTGATAAGAAGAGTCACTATTGCGCTCCTATTGCCATACACAGTACAAATAGGACTCGCGTCTGTTCCCAGCTAGTACAGTGTATTGGACTGAAGAGGAGCTACCGTTCCTGTCTGTTTCCTAAGCAGAGTTGAACTAGATGTGGCCCATGTGTGTAGTAAGCACAGTTCTTTTGTTCTGAGCAAGCTCAATGTTCAGACCCCATATGAACCACAGTAGAATAGAAGACTGCTCTTTTCTCAAAAGCAGAGTGTGTTATTTGTAAGGCGAGCTAGCGTTTGTTTCCCAGTCCTAAATGGAGTTGAATCACATGCTGTTTTTGGTCCTACGAGCAAGAGTTGTTTTCTGGTATGGAAAGTCACTATTGTGCTCCCTTTGCCATACACAGTGCAAATAGCACTCGCGTCTGTTCACAGCAAGTACAGTGTATTGGACTGAAGAGGAGATACTGTTCTTGTCAGTTTGGTAAGCAGAGTTGAACTAGATATGTCCCGTGTGTGTAGGAAGCACAGTTCTTTTGTTCTGAGCAAGCTCACTGTTCGGACCACATAGGATACACAGTCGAGTAGAAGAGTGCTCTTTTCTCAAAAGCAGAGTGTGTTTCTTGTAAGGCGAGCTAGTGTTTGTTCCCCAGTCAGAAATGGAGTTGAATCCCATGCAGTTTCTGGTCCTAAGAGGAAGAGGTGTTTTCTGATAAGAAGAGGAACTATTGCGCTCCTATTTCCATACACAGTACAAATAGGACTCGCTTCTGTTCCCAGCTAGTACAGTGTATTGGACTGAAGAGGAGCTACCGTTCTTGTCAGTCTCCTAAGCAGAGTTGAACTAGATATGGCCCGTGTGTGTAGGAAGCACAGTTCTTTTGTTCTGAGCAAGCTCACTGTTCGGACCCCATAGGAAACACAGTAGAGAAGAAGAGTGCTCTTTTTTCAAAAGCAGAGTGTGTTTCTTGTAAGGCAAGCTAGCGTTTGTTTCCCAGTACTAAATGGAGTTGAATCTCATCCTGTTTTTGCTCCTACGAGCAAGAGTTTTTTTCTGGTAAGGAAAGTCACTATTGCGCTCCCATTGTCAGACACAGGGCAAATAGCACTGGCGTCTGTTCCCAGCATGTACAGTGTATTGGACTGAAGAGGATCCACTGTTCTTGTCAGTTTCCTAAGCAGAATTGAACTAGATATGGCCGTATTTGTAGGAAGCACAGTTCTTTTGTTCTGAGCAAACTCACTGTTCTGGCCCTATAGGAAACACAGTAAAGTAGAAGAGTGCTCTTTTCTCAAAAGCAGTGTGTTTCTTGTAAGGCGAGCTAGCGTTTGTTTCCCAGTCCTAAATGGAGTTGAATCCCATGCAGATTCTGGTCCTACCAGCAAGAGTTGTTTTCTGGTAAGGAAAGTCACTATTGCGCTCCATTGCCATACACAGTGCAAATAGCACTCGCATCTGTTCCCAGCAAGTACAGTGTATTGGACTGAAGCAGAGCTACTGTTCTTGTCAGTTTCCTAAGCAGAGTTGAACTAGATACGGCCCCTGTGTGTAGAAAGCACAGTTCTTTTTTTCTGAGCAAGCTCACTGTTCGGACCCCATAGGAAAAACAGTCGAGTAGAAGAGTGCTCTTTTCTCAAAAGCAAAGTGTGTTTCTTGTAAGGCGAGCTAGTGTTTGTTTCCCAGTCCTAAATGGAGTTGAAACACATGCAGTTTATTGTCCTACGAGCAAGAGTTGTTTTCTGGTAAGAAGAGTCACTATTGCACTCCCATTGTCATACACAGGGCAAATAGCACTGGCGTCTGTTCCCAGCATGTACAGTGTATTGGACTGAAGAGGATCTACTGTTCTTTTCAGTTTCCTAAGCAGAATTGAACTACATATGGCCGTATTTGTATGAAGCACAGTTCTTTTGTCCTGAGCAAGCTCACTGTTCTGGTCCTATAGGAAACACAGTAGAGTAGAAGAGTGCTCTTTTCTCAAAAGCATAGTGTGTTTCTTGTAAGGCGAGCTAGTGTTTGTTTCCCAGTCCTAAGTGGAGATGAATCACATGCAATTTTTGGTCCTAAGAGCAAGAGTTGTTTTCTGGTAAGGAAAGTCCTATTGCGCTCTCATTTCCATACACAGTGCAAATAGCACTCGCGTCTGTTCCCAGCAAGTACAGTGTATTGGACTGAAGTGGAGCTACTGTTCTTGTCAGTTTCCTAAGCAGAGTTGAACTATATATGGCCCAGGTGTGTAGTAAGCACAGTTCTTTTGTTCTGAGCAAGCTCACTGTTTGGTCCCCATAGCTAAAACAGTAGAGTAGAAGAGTGGTCTTTTATCAAAAGCAGAGTGTGTTTCTTGTAAGGCGAGCTAGCGTTTGTTTCCCAGTCCTAAATGGAGTTGAATCACATGCAGTTTCTTGTCCTACGAGCAAGAGTTGTTTTCTGGTAAGAAGAGTTACTATTGTGCTCCCATTGTCATACACAGGGCAAATAGCACTGGCATCTGTTCCCAGCATGTACAGTGTATTGGACTGAAGAGTATCTACTGTTCTTGTCAGTTTCCTAAGCAGAATTGAACTAGATATGGCCGTATTTATAAGAAGCACAGTTCTTTTGTTCTTAACAAACTCACTGTTCTGGCCCTATAGGAAACACAGTAGAGTAGAAGAGTGCTCTTTTCTCAAAAGCAGAGTGTGTTTCTTGTAAGGCGAGCTAGCGTTTGTTTCCCAGTCCTAAATGGAGTTGAATCACATGCAGTTTTTGGTCCTACGAGCAAGAGTTGTTTTCTGGTAAGGAAAGTCACTACTGCGCTCCCTTTGCCATACACAGTGCAAATAGCACTCGCTGTTCCCAGCAAGTACAGTGAATTGGACTGAAGAGATGCTACTGTTCATGTCAGTTTCCTAAGCAGAGTTGAACTAGATATGACCCATGTGTGTAGGAAGCACAGTTCTTTTGTTCTGAGCAAGCTCAGTGTTCGGACCCCATAGGAAACACAGTAGAGTAGAAGAGTGCTCTTTTATCAAAAGCAGAGTGTGTTTCTTGTAAGGAGAGCTAGCGTTTGTTTCCCAGTCCTAAATGGAGTTGAATCACATACAGTTTCTGGTCCTACGAGCAAGAGTTGTTTTCTGGTAAGAAGAGTCACTAGGGTGCTCACATTGTCATACACAGGGCAAATAGCCCTGGCGTCTGTTCCCAGCATGTACAGTGTATTGGACTGAAGAGGAGCTACTGTTCTTGTCAGTTTCCTAAGCAGAGTTGAACTTGATATGGCCCATGTGTATAGGAAGCACAGTTCTTTTGATCTGAGCAAGCTCACTTTTCGGACCCCATAGGGAACACAGTAGAGTAGAAGAGTGCTCTTTTCTCAAAAGCAGAGTGTGTTTCTTGTAAGGCGAGCTAGCGTTTGTTTCCCAGTCCTAAATGGAGTTGAATCACATGCAGTTTCTTGTCCTATGAGCAAGAGTTGTTTTCTGGTAAGAAGAGTCACTATTGCTCTCCCATTTCCATACACAGTGCAAATAGCACTCACATCTGTTCCCAGGAAGTACAGTGTATTGGACTGAAGCGGAGCTACTGTTCTTGTCAGTTTGCTAAGCAGAGTTGAAGTAGATATGTCCCGTGTGTGTAGGAAGCACAGTTCTTTTGTTCTGAGCAAGCTCACTGTTCAGACCACATAGGATACACAGTCGAGTAGAAGAGTGCTCTTTCCTCAAAATCAGAGTGTGTTTCTTGTAAGGCGAGCTAGTGTTTGTTCCCCAGTCAGAAATGGAGTTGAATCCCATGCAGTTTCTGGTCCTACGAGGAAGAGGTGTTTTCTGATAAGAAGAGGAACTATTGCGCTCCTATTTCCATACACAGTACAAATAGTACTCGCTTCTGTTCCCAGCTAGTACAGTGTATTGGACTGAAGAGGAGCTACCGTTCTTGTCAGTCTCCTAAGCAGAGTTGAACTAGATATGGCCCGTGTGTGTAGGAAGCACAGTTCTTTTGTTCTGAGCAAGCTCACTGTTCGGACCCCATAGGAAACACAGTAGAGCAGAAGAGTGCTCTTTTTTCAAAAGCAGAGTGTGTTTCTTGTAAGGCAAGCTAGCGTTTGTTTCCCAGTACTAAATGGAATTGAATCACATCCTGTTTTTGGTCCTACGAGCAAGAGTTTTTTTCTGGTAAGGAAAGTCACTATTGCGCTCCCATTGTCAGACACAGGGCAAATAGCACTGGCGTCTGTTCCCAGCATGTACAGTGTATTGGACTGAAGAGGATCCACTGTTCTTGTCAGTTTCCTAAGCAGAATTGAACTAGATATGGCCGTATTTGTATGAAGCACAGTTCTTTTGTTCTGAGCAAGCTCACTGTTCTTGTCCTATAGGAAACACAGTAGAGTAGAAGAGTGCTCTTTTCTCAAAACCAGAGTGTGTTTCTTGTAAGGCGAGCTAGTGTTTGTTTCCCAGTCCTAAGTGGAGTTGAATCACATGCAGTTTTTGGTCCTACGAGCAAGAGTTGTTTTCTGGTAAGGAAAGTCACTATTGCGCTCCCATTGTCAGACACGGGGCAAATAGCACTGGCGTCTGTTCCCAGCAAGTACAGTGTATTGGACTGAAGGGGATCTACTGTTCTTGTCAGTTTCCTAAGCAGAGTTGAACTAGACATGGCCCCTGTGTGTAGGAAGCACAGTTCTTTTGTTCTGAGCAAGCTCACTATTCGGACCCCATAGGAAACATATTAGAGTAGAAGAGTCCTCTTTTCTCAAAAGGAGAGTGTGTTTCTTGTAATGCGTGCTAGTGTTTGTTTCCCAGTCAGAAATGGAGTTGAATCCCATGCATTTTCTGGTCCAATGAGCAAGAGTTGTTTTCTGGTAAGAAGAGCTACTATTGCGCTCCCATTGTCATACACAGGGCAAATAGCACTGGCGTCTGTTCCCAGCAAGTGCAGTGTATTGAACTGAAGAGGAGCTACTGTTCTTGTCAGTTTCCTAAGCAGAGTTGAACTTGATATGGCCCATGTGTATAGGAAGCACAGTTCTTTTGATCTGAGCAAGCTCACTTTTCGGACCCCATAGGGAACACAGTAGAGTAGAAGAGTGCTCTTTTCTCAAAAGCAGAGTGTGTTTCTTGTAAGGCGAGCTAGCGTTTGTTTCCCAGTCCTAAATGGAGTTGAATCACATGCAGTTTCTTGTCCTATGAGCAAGAGTTGTTTTCTGGTAAGAAGAGTCACTATTGCTCTCCCATTTCCATACACAGTGCAAATAGCACTCACATCTGTTCCCAGGAAGTACAGTGTATTGGACTGAAGCGGAGCTACTGTTCTTGTCAGTTTGCTAAGCAGAGTTGAAGTAGATATGTCCCGTGTGTGTAGGAAGCACAGTTCTTTTGTTCTGAGCAAGCTCACTGTTCAGACCACATAGGATACACAGTCGAGTAGAAGAGCGCTCTTTCCTCAAAATCAGAGTGTGTTTCTTGTAAGGCGAGCTAGTGTTTGTTCCCCAGTCAGAAATGGAGTTGAATCCCATGCAGTTTCTGGTCCTACGAGGAAGAGGTGTTTTCTGATAAGAAGAGGAACTATTGCGCTCCTATTTCCATACACAGTACAAATAGGACTCGCTTCTGTTCCCAGCTAGTACAGTGTATTGGACTGAAGAGGAGCTACCGTTCTTGTCAGTCTCCTAAGCAGAGTTGAACTAGATATGGCCCGTGTGTGTAGGAAGCACAGTTCTTTTGTTCTGAGCAAGCTCACTGTTCGGACCCCATAGGAAACACAGTAGAGCAGAAGAGTGCTCTTTTTTCAAAAGCAGAGTGTGTTTCTTGTAAGTCAAGCTAGCGTTTGTTTCCCAGTACTAAATGGAATTGAATCACATCCTGTTTTTGGTCCTACGAGCAAGAGTTTTTTTCTGATAAGGAAAGTCACTATTGCGCTCCCATTGTCAGACACAGGGCAAATAGCACTGGCGTCTGTTCCTAGCATGTACAGTGTATTGGACTGAAGAGGATCTACTGTTCTTGTCAGTTTCCTAAGTAGAATTGAACTAGATATGGCCGTATTTGTAGGAAGCACAGTTCTTTTGTTCTGAGCAAGCTCACTGTTCGGACCCCATAGGAAACACAGTAGAGAAGAAGAGTGCTCTTTTTTCAAAAGCAGAGTGTGTTTCTTGTAAGGCAAGCTAGCGTTTGTTTCCCAGTACTAAATGGAGTTGAATCTCATCCTGTTTTTGGTCCTACGAGCAAGAGTTTTTTTCGGGTAAGGAAAGTCACTATTGCGCTCCCATTGTCAGACACAGGGCAAATAGCACTGGCGTCTGTTCCCAGCATGTACAGTGTATTGGACTGAAGAGGATCCACTGTTCTTGTCAGTTTCCTAAGCAGAATTGAACTAGATATGGCCGTATTTGTAGGAAGCACAGTTCTTTTGTTCTGAGCAAACTCACTGTTCTGGCCCTATAGGAAACACAGTAAAGTAGAAGAGTGCTCTTTTCTCAAAAGCAGTGTGTTTCTTGTAAGGCGAGCTAGCGTTTGTTTCCCAGTCCTAAATGGAGTTGAATCCCATGCAGATTCTGGTCCTACCAGCAAGAGTTGTTTTCTGGTAAGGAAAGTCACTATTGCGCTCCATTGCCATACACAGTGCAAATAGCACTCGCATCTGTTCCCAGCAAGTACAGTGTATTGGACTGAAGCAGAGCTACTGTTCTTGTCAGTTTCCTAAGCAGAGTTGAACTAGATACGGCCCCTGTGTGTAGAAAGCACAGTTCTTTTTTTCTGAGCAAGCTCACTGTTCGGACCCCATAGGAAAAACAGTCGAGTAGAAGAGTGCTCTTTTCTCAAAAGCAGAGTGTGTTTCTTGTAAGGCGAGCTAGTGTTTGTTTCCCAGTCCTAAATGGAGTTGAAACACATGCAGTTTATTGTCCTACGAGCAAGAGTTGTTTTCTGGTAAGAAGAGTCACTATTGCACTCCCATTGTCATACACAGGGCAAATAGCACTGGCGTCTGTTCCCAGCATGTACAGTGTATTGGACTGAAGAGGATCTACTGTTCTTTTCAGTTTCCTAAGCAGAATTGAACTACATATGGCCGTATTTGTATGAAGCACAGTTCTTTTGTTCTGAGCAAGCTCACTGTTCTGGTCCTATAGGAAACACAGTAGAGTAGAAGAGTGCTCTTTTCTCAAAAGCAGAGTGTGTTTCTTCTAAGGCGAGCTAGTGTTTGTTTCCCAGTCCTAAGTGGAGATGAATTGCTGTGGGATGGTCTGTATATCAAGTGTGTTGCTGATTGGTCAGTAAATAAATCACTGATTGGCCATTGGCTAGGCAGGAAGTATAGGCGGGACAAGGAAAAGAGTTCTGGGAAGTGGAAGGCTGAGAGAGAGACACTGCCAGCCGCCATCAGGACAAGGAAGATGTAAAGTACCGGTAAGCCACAAGCCACGTGGCAAAGTAAAGATTAATAGAAATGGGCTAAATATAAGAGTAAGAGCTAGACAATAACAGGCCTGAGCTAATGGCCAAGCAGTTTAAATAATGTAAGAGTCTGTGTGTTTATTTTATAAGTGGGCTCTGGTACTGGTGGGACTTGGTGGCAGGAGCTGGAGAGAAATTCTCCAGCAACAATGAATCACATGCAATTTTTGGTCCTAAGAGCAAGAGTTGTTTTCTGGTAAGGAAAGTCCTATTGCGCTCTCATTTCCATACACAGTGCAAATAGCACTCGCGTCTGTTCCCAGCAAGTACAGTGTATTGGACTGAAGTGGAGCTACTGTTCTTGTCAGTTTCCTAAGCAGAGTTGAACTATATATGGCCCAGGTGTGTAGTAAGCACAGTTCTTTTGTTCTGAGCAAGCTCACTATTTGGTCCCCATAGCTAAAACAGTAGAGTAGAAGAGTGCTCTTTTCTCAAAAGCAGAGTGTGTTTCTTGTAAGGCGAGCTAGCGTTTGTTTCCCAGTCCTAAATGGAGTTGAATCACATGCAGTTTTTGTTCCTACGAGCAAGAGTTGTTTTCTGGTAAGGAAAGTCACTACTGCGCTCCCTTTGCCATACACAGTGCAAATAGCACTCGCTGTTCCCAGCAAGTACAGTGAATTGGACTGAAGAGGTGCTACTGTTCATGTCAGTTTCCTAAGCAGAGTTGAACTAGATATGACCCATGTGTGTAGGAAGCACAGTTCTTTTGTTCTGAGCAAGCTCAGTGTTGGGACCCCATAGGAAACACAGTAGAGTAGAAGAGTGCTCTTTTCTCAAAAGCAGAGTGTGTTTCTTGTAAGGCGAGCTAGTGTTTGTTCACCAGTCAGAAATGGAGTTGAATCCCATGCAGTTTCTGGTCCTACGAGCAAGAGGTGTTTTCTGATAAGAAGAGTCACTATTGCGCTCCTATTGCCATACACAGTACAAATAGGACTCGCGTCTGTTCCCAGCTAGTACAGTGTATTGGACTGAAGAGGAGCTACCGTTCTTGTCTGTTTCCTAAGCAGAGTTGAACTAGATATGGCCCATGTGTGTAGTAAGCACAGTTCTTTTGTTCTGAGCAAGCTCAATGTTCAGACCCCATATGAACCACAGTAGAATAGAAGACTGCTCTTTTCTCAAAAGCAGAGTGTGTTTCTTGTAAGGCGAGCTAGCGTTTGTTTCCCAGTCCTAAATGGAGTTGAATCACATGCAGTTTTTGGTCCTACGAGCAAGAGTTGTTTTCTGGTAAGGAAAGTCACTATTGTGCTCCCTTTGCCATACACAGTGCAAATAGCACTCGCGTCTGTTCACAGCAAGTACAGTGTATTGGACTGAAGAGGAGCTACTGTTCTTGTCAGTTTCCTAAGCAGAGTTGAACTTGATATGGCCCATGTGTATAGGAAGCACAGTTCTTTTGATCTGAGCAAGCTCACTTTTCGGACCCCATAGGGAACACAGTAGAGTAGAAGAGTGCTCTTTTCTCAAAAGCAGTGTGTTTCTTGTAAGGCGAGCTAGCGTTTGTTTCCCAGTCCTAAATGGAGTTGAATCACATGCAGTTTCTTGTCCTATGAGCAAGAGTTGTTTTCTGGTAAGAAGAGTCACTATTGCTCTCCCATTTCCATACACAGTGCAAATAGCACTCACATCTGTTCCCAGGAAGTACAGTGTATTGGACTGAAGCGGAGCTACTGTTCTTGTCAGTTTGCTAAGCAGAGTTGAAGTAGATATGTCCCGTGTGTGTAGGAAGCACAGTTCTTTTGTTCTGAGCAAGCTCACTGTTCAGACCACATAGGATACACAGTCGAGTAGAAGAGTGCTCTTTCCTCAAAATCAGAGTGTGTTTCTTGTAAGGCGAGCTAGTGTTTGTTCCCCAGTCAGAAATGGAGTTGAATCCCATGCAGTTTCTGGTCCTACGAGGAAGAGGTGTTTTCTGATAAGAAGAGGAACTATTGCGCTCCTATTTCCATACACAGTACAAATAGGACTCGCTTCTGTTCCCAGCTAGTACAGTGTATTGGACTGAAGAGGAGCTACCGTTCTTGTCAGTCTCCTAAGCAGAGTTGAACTAGATATGGCCCGTGTGTGTAGGAAGCACAGTTCTTTTGTTCTGAGCAAGCTCACTGTTCGGACCCCATAGGAAACACAGTAGAGCAGAAGAGTGCTCTTTTTTCAAAAGCAGAGTGTGTTTCTTGTAAGGCAAGCTAGCGTTTGTTTCCCAGTACTAAATGGAATTGAATCACATCCTGTTTTTGGTCCTACGAGCAAGAGTTTTTTTCTGGTAAGGAAAGTCACTATTGCGCTCCCATTGTCAGACACAGGGCAAATAGCACTGGCGTCTGTTCCTAGCATGTACAGTGTATTGGACTGAAGAGAATCTACTGTTCTTGTCAGTTTCCTAAGTAGAATTGAACTAGATATGGCCATATTTGTAGGAAGCACAGTTCTTTTGTTCTGAGCAAACTCACTGTTCTGGCCCTATAGGAAACACAGTAGAGTAGAAGAGTGCTCTTTTCTCAAAAGCAGAGTGTGTTTCTTGTAAGGCGAGCTAGCGTTTGTTTCCCAGTCCTAAATGGAGTTGAATCCCATGCATTTTCTGGTCCAATGAGCAAGAGTGTTTTCTGGTAAGAAGAGTCACTATTGCGCTCCCATTGTCATACACAGGGCAAATAGCACTGGCATCTGTTCCCAGCAAGTACAGTGTATTGGACTGAAGAGGAGCTACTGTTCTTGTCTGTTTCCTAAGGAGAGTTGAACTAGATATGGCCCGTGTGTTTAGGAAGCACAGTTCTTTTGTTCTGAGCAAGCTCATTGTTCGGAACCTATATGAACCACAGTAAAATAGAAGACTGTTCTTTTCTCAAAAGCAGAGTGTGTTTCTTGTAAGGCGAGCTAGCGTTTGTTTCCCAGTCCTAAATGGAGTTGAATCACATGCAGTTTTTGGTCATACGAGCAAGAGCTGTTTTCTCGTAAGCAAAGTCACTATTGCGCTCCCATTGCCATACACAGTGCAAATAGCCCTCGCGTCTGTTCCCAGCAAGTACAGTGTATTGAACTGAAGAGGAGCTACTGTTCTTGTCAGTTTCCTAAGCAGAGTTGAACTAGATACGGCCCGTGTGTTTAGGAAGCACAGTTCTTTTGTTCTGAGCAAGCTCAATGTTCGGACCCCATATGAACCACAGTAAAATAGAAGACTGTTCTTTTCTCAAAAGCAGAGCGTGTTTCTTGTAAGGCAAGCTAGCGTTTGTTTCCCAGTCCTAAATGGAGTTGAATCACATGCAGTTTTTGGTCCTATGAGCAAGAGTTGTTTTCTGGTAAGGAAAGTCACTATTGTGCTCCCTTAGCCATACACAGTGCAAATAGCACTCGCGTCTGTTCCAGCAAGTACAGTGTATTGGACTGAAGAGGAGCTACTGTTCTTGTCAGTTTCCTAAGCAGAGTTGAACTAGATATGGCCCATGTGTGTAGGAAGCACAGTTCTTTTGTTCTGAGCAAGCTCACTGTTCGGACCCCATAGGAAACACAGTAGAGTAGAAGAGTGCTCTTTTCTCAAAAGCAGAGTGTGTGTCTTGTAAGGCGAGCTAGTGTTTGTTTCCCAGTCCTAAATGGAGTTGAATCACATGCAGTTTCTTGTCCTACGAGCAAGAGTTGTTTTCTGGTAAGATGAGGCACTATTGCGCTCCCATTGTCATACACAGGGCAAATAGCACGGGCCTCTGTTCCCAGCATGTACAGTGTATTGGACTGAAGAGGATCTACTGTTCTTGTAAGTTTCCTAAGCAGAATTGAACTAGATATGGCCGTATTTGTAGGAAGCACAGTTCTTTTGTTCTGAGCAAACTCACTGTTCTGGCCCTATAGGAAACACAGTAGAGTAGAAGAGTGCTCTTTTCTCAAAAGCAGAGTGTGTTTCTTGTAAGGCGAGGTAGCGTTTGTTTCCCAGTCCTAAATGCAGTTGAATCCCATGCAGTTTCTAGTCCTACCAGCAAGAGTTGTTTTCTGGTAAGGAAAGTCACTATTGCGCTCCATTTCCATACACAGTGCAAATAGCACTCGCATCTGTTCCCAGCAAGTACAGTGTATTGGACTGAAGCGGAGCTACTGTTCTTGTCAGTTTCCTAAGCAGAGTTGAACTAGATACGGCCCCTGTGTGTAGAAAGCACAGTTCTTTTTTTCTGAGCAAGCTCACTGTTCGGACCCCATAGTAAAAACAGTCGAGTAGAAGAGTGCTCTTTTCTCAAAAGCAGAGTGTGTTTCTTGTTAGGCGAGCTAGTGTTTGTTTCCCAGTCCTAAATGGAGTTGAAACACATGCAGTTTATTGTCCTACGAGCAAGAGTTGTTTTCTGGTAAGAAGAGTCACTATTGCACTCCCATTGTCATACACAGGGCAAATAGCACTGGCGTCTGTTCCCAGCATGTACAGTGTATTGGACGGAAGAGGATCTACTGTTCTTTTCAGTTTCCTAAGCAGAATTGAACTAGATATGGCCGTATTTGTATGAAGCACAGTTCTTTTGTTCTGAGCAAGCTCACTGTTCTGGTCCTATAGGAAACACAGTAGAGTAGAAGAGTGCTCTTTTCTCAAAACCAGAGTGTGTTTCTTGTAAGGCGAGCTAGTGTTTGTTTCCCAGTCCTAAGTGGAGTTGAATCACATGCAGTTTTTGGTCCTACGAGCAAGAGTTGTTTTCTGGTAAGGAAAGTCACTATTGCGCTCCCATTGTCAGACACGGGGCAAATAGCACTGGCGTCTGTTCCCAGCAAGTACAGTGTATTGGACTGAAGGGGATCTACTGTTCTTGTCAGTTTCCTGAGCAGAGTTGAACTAGATATGGCCCCTGTGTGTAGGAAGCACAGTTCTTTTGTTCTGAGCAAGCTCACTATTCGGACCCCATAGGAAACATATTAGAGTAGAAGAGTCCTCTTTTCTCAAAAGGAGAGTGTGTTTCTTGTAATGCGTGCTAGTGTTTGTTTCCCAGTCAGAAATGGAGTTGAATCCCATGCATTTTCTGGTCCAATGAGCAAGAGTTGTTTTCTGGTAAGAAGAGCTACTATTGCGCTCCCATTGTCATACACAGGGCAAATAGCACTGGCGTCTGTTCCCAGCAAGTACAGTGTATTGAACTGAAGAGGAGCTACTGTTCTTGTCAGTTTCCTAAGCAGAGTTGAACTAGATATGGCCCGTGTGTTTAGGAAGCACAGTTCTTTTGTTCTGAGCAAGCTCATTGTTCGGACCCTATATGAACCACAGTAAAATAGAAGACTGTTCTTTTCTCAAAAGCAGAGTGTGTTTCTTGTAAGGCGAGCTAGCGTTTGTTTCACAGTCCTAAATGGAGTTGAATCACATGCAGTTTTTGGTCATACGAGCAAGAGCTGTTTTCTCGTAAGCAAAGTCACTATTGCGCTCCCATTGCCATACACAGTGCAAATAGCCCTCGCGTCTGTTCCCAGCAAGTACAGTGTATTGAACTGAAGAGGAGCTACTGTTCTTGTCAGTTTCCTAAGCAGAGTTGAACTAGATACGGCCCGTGTGTTTAGGAAGCACAGTTCTTTTGTTCTGAGCAAGCTCAATGTTCGGACCCCATATGAACCACAGTAAAATAGAAGACTGTTCTTTTCTCAAAAGCAGAGCGTGTTTCTTGTAAGGCAAGATAGCGTTTGTTTCCCAGTCCTAAATGGAGTTGAATCACATGCAGTTTTTGGTCCTACGAGCAAGAGTTGTTTTCTGGTAAGGAAAGTCACTATTGTGCTCCCTTTGCCATACACAGTGCAAATAGCACTCGCGTCTGTTCCAGCAAGTACAGTGTATTGGACTGAAGAGGAGCTACTGTTCTTGTCAGTTTCCTAAGCAGAGTTGAACTAGATATGGCCCATGTGTGTAGGAAGCACAGTTCTTTTGTTCTGAGCAAGATCACTGTTCGGACCCCATAGGAAACACAGTAGAGTAGAAGAGTGCTCTTTTCTCAAAAGCAGAGTGTGTTTCTTGTAAGGCGAGCTAGCGTTTGTTTCCCAGTCCTAAATGGAGTTGAATCACATGCAGTTTCTTGTCCTACTAGCAAGAGTTGTTTTCTGGTAAGAAGAGGCACTATTGCGCTCCCATTGCCATACGCAGGGCAAATAGCACGGGCCTCTGTTCCCAGCATGTACAGTGTATTGGACTGAAGAGGATCTACTGTTCTTGTCAGTTTCCTAAGCAGAATTGAACTAGATATGGCCGTATTTGTAGGAAGCACAGTTCTTTTGTTCTGAGCAAACTCACTGTTCTGACCCTATAGGAAACACAGTAGAGTAGAAGAGTGCTCTTTTCTCCAAAAGCAGAGTGTGTTTCTTGTAAGGCGAGGTAGCGTTTGTTTCCCAGTCCTAAATGCAGTTGAATCCCATGCAGTTTCTGGTCCTACGAGCAAGAGTTGTTTTCTGGTAAGGAAAGTCACTATTGCGCTCCATTTCCATACACAGTGCAAATAGCACTCGCATCTGTTTCCAGCAAGTACAGTGTATTGGACTGAAGCGGAGCTACTGTTCTTGTCAGTTTCCTAAGCAGAGTTGAACTAGATACGGCCCCTGTGTGTAGAAAGCACAGTTCTTTTTTTCTGAGCAAGCTCACTGTTCGGACCCCATAGTAAAAACAGTCGAGTAGAAGAGTGCTCTTTTCTCAAAAGCAGAGTGTGTTTCTTGTTAGGCGAGCTAGTGTTGGTTTCCCAGTCCTAAATGGAGTTGAAACACATGCAGTTTATTGTCCTACGAGCAAGAGTTGTTTTCTGGTAAGAAGAGTCACTATTGCGCTCCCATTGTCATACACAGGGCAAATAGCACTCGCGTCTGGTCCCCGCATGTACAGTGTATTGGACTGAAGAGGATCTACTGTTCTTTTCAGTTTCCTAAGCAGAATTGAACTAGATATGGCCGTATTTGTATGAAGCACAGTTCTTTTGTTCTGAGCAAGCTCACTGTTCTGGTCCTATAGGAAACACAGTAGAGTAGAAGAGTGCTCTTTTCTCAAAAGCAGAGTGTGTTTCTTGTAAGGCGAGCTGCGTTTGTTTCCCAGTCCTAAATGGAGTTGAATCACATGCAGTTTCTTGTCCTACGAGCAAGAGTTGTTTTCTGGTAAGAAGAGGCACTTACTGCGCTCCCATTGTCATACACAGGGCAAATAGCACGGGCCTCTGTTCCCAGCATGTACAGTGTATTGGACTGAAGAGGATCTACTGTTCTTGTCAGTTTCCTAAGCAGAATTGAACTAGATATAGCCGAATTTGTAGGAAGCACAGTTATTTTGTTCTGAGCAAACTCACTGTTCTGGCCCTATAGGAAACACAGTAGAGTAGAAGAGTGCTCTTTTCTCAAAAGCAGAGTGTGTTTCTTGTAAGTCGAGCTAGCGTTTGTTTCCCAGTCCTAAATGCAGTTGAATCCCATGCAGTTTCTGGTCCTACCAGCAAGAGTTGTTTTCTGGTAAGGAAAGTCACTATTGCGCTCCATTTCCATACACAGTGCAAATAGCACTCGCATCTGTTCCCAGCAAGTACAGTGTATTGGACTGAAGCGGAGCTACTGTTCTTGTCAGTTTCCTAAGCAGAGTTGAACTAAATACGGCCCCTGTGTGTAGAAAGCACAGTTCTTTTTTTCTGAGCAAGCTCACTGTTCGGACCCCATAGTAAAAACAGTCGAGTAGAAGAGTGCTCTTTTCTCAAAAGCAGAGTGTGTTTCTTGTTAGGCGAGCTAGCATTTGTTTCCCATTCCTAAATGGAGCTGTATCACATGCAGTTTCTGGTCCTAAGAGCAAGAGTTGTTTTCTGGTAAGGAAAGTCACTATTGCACTCCCATTGCATTACATAGTGCCAATAGCACTCGCGTCTGTTCCCAGCAAGTACAGTGTATTGGACTGAAGAGGAGCTACTGTTCTTGTCAGTTTCCTAAGCGGAGTTGAACTAGATATGACCCGTGTGTGTAGGAAGCACAGTTCTTTTGTTCTGAGCAAGCTCAATGTTCGGACCCCATAGGAAACACAGTAGAGTAGAAGACTGCTCTTTTCTCAAAAGCAGAGTGTGTTTCTTGTAAGGCGAGCTAGCCTTTCTTTCCCAGTCCTAAATGGAGTTGAATCACATGCAGTTTTTGGTCCTACGAGCAAGAGTTGTTTTCTGGTAATAAAGTCACTGTTGCACTCCCATTGCCATACACAGTGTAAATAGCACTCGCATCTGTTCCCAGCAAGTACAGTGTATTGGACTGAAGCGGAGCTACTGTTCTTGTCAGTTTCTGAAGCAAAGTTGAACTAGATATGGCCCCTGTGTGTAGGAAGCCCAGTTCTTTTGTTCTGAGCAAGCTCACTGTTCGGACCCCATAGGATACACAGTCGAGTAGAAGAGTGCTCTTTTCTCAAAAGCAGAGTGTGTTTCTTGTAAGGCGAGCTTGCATTTGTTTCCCAGTCCTAAACGGCGTTGAATCACATGGAGTTTTTGGTCCTATGAGGAAGAGTTGTTTTCTGGTAAGGAAGGTCACTATTGCGCTCCCATTTCCATACTCAGTGCAAATAGCACTGGCGTCTGTTCCCAGCAAGTACAGTGTATTGGACTGAAGTGGAGCTACTGTTCTTGTCAGTTTCCTAAGCAGAGTTGAACTAGATATGGCCCCTGTGTGTAGGAAGCACAGTTCTTTTGTTCTGAGCAAGCTCACTGTTCGGACCCCATAGTAAAAACAGTCGAGTAGAAGAGTGCTCTTTTCTCAAAAGCAGAGTGTGTTTCTTGTTAGGCGAGCTAGTGTTTGTTTCCCAGTCCTAAATGGAGTTGAAACACATGCAGTTTATTGTCCTACGAGCAAGAGTTGTTTTCTGGTAAGAAGAGTCACTATTGCACTCCCATTGTCATACACAGGGCAAATAGCACTGGCGTCTGTTCCCAGCATGTACAGTGTATTGGACGGAAGAGGATCTACTGTTCTTTTCAGTTTCCTAAGCAGAATTGAACTAGATATGGCCGTATTTGTATGAAGCACAGTTCTTTTGTTCTGAGCAAGCTCACTGTTCTGGTCCTATAGGAAACACAGTAGAGTAGAAGAGTGCTCTTTTCTCAAAACCAGAGTGTGTTTCTTGTAAGGCGAGCTAGTGTTTGTTTCCCAGTCCTAAGTGGAGTTGAATCACATGCAGTTTTTGGTCCTACGAGCAAGAGTTGTTTTCTGGTAAGGAAAGTCACTATTGCGCTCCCATTGTCAGACACGGGGCAAATAGCACTGGCGTCTGTTCCCAGCAAGTACAGTGTATTGGACTGAAGGGGATCTACTGTTCTTGTCAGTTTCCTGAGCAGAGTTGAACTAGATATGGCCCCTGTGTGTAGGAAGCACAGTTCTTTTGTTCTGAGCAAGCTCACTATTCGGACCCCATAGGAAACATATTAGAGTAGAAGAGTCCTCTTTTCTCAAAAGGAGAGTGTGTTTCTTGTAATGCGTGCTAGTGTTTGTTTCCCAGTCAGAAATGGAGTTGAATCCCATGCATTTTCTGGTCCAATGAGCAAGAGTTGTTTTCTGGTAAGAAGAGCTACTATTGCGCTCCCATTGTCATACACAGGGCAAATAGCACTGGCGTCTGTTCCCAGCAAGTACAGTGTATTGAACTGAAGAGGAGCTACTGTTCTTGTCAGTTTCCTAAGCAGAGTTGAACTAGATATGGCCCGTGTGTTTAGGAAGCACAGTTCTTTTGTTCTGAGCAAGCTCATTGTTCGGACCCTATATGAACCACAGTAAAATAGAAGACTGTTCTTTTCTCAAAAGCAGAGTGTGTTTCTTGTAAGGCGAGCTAGCGTTTGTTTCACAGTCCTAAATGGAGTTGAATCACATGCAGTTTTTGGTCATACGAGCAAGAGCTGTTTTCTCGTAAGCAAAGTCACTATTGCGCTCCCATTGCCATACACAGTGCAAATAGCCCTCGCGTCTGTTCCCAGCAAGTACAGTGTATTGAACTGAAGAGGAGCTACTGTTCTTGTCAGTTTCCTAAGCAGAATTGAACTAGATACGGCCCGTGTGTTTAGGAAGCACAGTTCTTTTGTTCTGAGCAAGCTCAATGTTCGGACCCCATATGAACCACAGTAAAATAGAAGACTGTTCTTTTCTCAAAAGCAGAGCGTGTTTCTTGTAAGGCAAGATAGCGTTTGTTTCCCAGTCCTAAATGGAGTTGAATCACATGCAGTTTTTGGTCCTACGAGCAAGAGTTGTTTTCTGGTAAGGAAAGTCACTATTGTGCTCCCTTTGCCATACACAGTGCAAATAGCACTCGCGTCTGTTCCAGCAAGTACAGTGTATTGGACTGAAGAGGAGCTACTGTTCTTGTCAGTTTCCTAAGCAGAGTTGAACTAGATATGGCCCATGTGTGTAGGAAGCACAGTTCTTTTGTTCTGAGCAAGCTCACTGTTCGGACCCCATAGGAAACACAGTAGAGTAGAAGAGTGCTCTTTTCTCAAAAGCAGAGTGTGTTTCTTGTAAGGCGAGCTAGCGTTTGTTTCCCAGTCCTAAATGGAGTTGAATCACATGCAGTTTCTTGTCCTACTAGCAAGAGTTGTTTTCTGGTAAGAAGAGGCACTATTGCGCTCCCATTGCCATACGCAGGGCAAATAGCACGGGCCTCTGTTCCCAGCATGTACAGTGTATTGGACTGAAGAGGATCTACTGTTCTTGTCAGTTTCCTAAGCAGAATTGAACTAGATATGGCCGTATTTGTAGGAAGCACAGTTCTTTTGTTCTGAGCAAACTCACTGTTCTGACCCTATAGGAAACACAGTAGAGTAGAAGAGTGCTCTTTTCTCAAAAGCAGAGTGTGTTTCTTGTAAGGCGAGGTAGCGTTTGTTTCCCAGTCCTAAATGCAGTTGAATCCCATGCAGTTTCTGGTCCTACCAGCAAGAGTTGTTTTCTGGTAAGGAAAGTCACTATTGTGCTCCATTTCCATACACAGTGCAAATAGCACTCGCATCTGTTTCCAGCAAGTACAGTGTATTGGACTGAAGCGGAGCTACTGTTCTTGTCAGTTTCCTAAGCAGAGTTGAACTAGATACGGCCCCTGTGTGTAGAAAGCACAGTTCTTTTTTTCTGAGCAAGCTCACTGTTCGGACCCCATAGTAAAAACAGTCGAGTAGAAGAGTGCTCTTTTCTCAAAAGCAGAGTGTGTTTCTTGTTAGGCGAGCTAGTGTTTGTTTCCCAGTCCTAAATGGAGTTGAAACACATGCAGTTTATTGTCCTACGAGCAAGAGTTGTTTTCTGGTAAGAAGAGTCACTATTGCGCTCCCATTGTCATACACAGGGCAAATAGCACTCGCGTCTGGTCCCCGCATGTACAGTGTATTGGACTGAAGAGGATCTACTGTTCTTTTCAGTTTCCTAAGCAGAATTGAACTAGATATGGCCGTATTTGTATGAAGCACAGTTCTTTTGTTCTGAGCAAGCTCACTGTTCTGGTCCTATAGGAAACACAGTAGAGTAGAAGAGTGCTCTTTTCTCAAAAGCAGAGTGTGTTTCTTGTAAGGCGAGCTAGCGTTTGTTTCCCAGTCCTAAATGGAGTTGAATCACATGCAGTTTCTTGTCCTACGAGCAAGAGTTGTTTTCTGGTAAGAAGAGGCACTACTGCGCTCCCATTGTCATACACAGGGCAAATAGCACGGGCCTCTGTTCCCAGCATGTACAGTGTATTGGACTGAAGAGGATCTACTGTTCTTGTCAGTTTCCTAAGCAGAATTGAACTAGATATAGCCGAATTTGTAGGAAGCACAGTTATTTTGTTCTGAGCAAACTCACTGTTCTGGCCCTATAGGAAACACAGTAGAGTAGAAGAGTGCTCTTTTCTCAAAAGCAGAGTGTGTTTCTTGTAAGTCGAGCTAGCGTTTGTTTCCCAGTCCTAAATGCAGTTGAATCCCATGCAGTTTCTGGTCCTACCAGCAAGAGTTGTTTTCTGGTAAGGAAAGTCACTATTGCGCTCCATTTCCATACACAGTGCAAATAGCACTCGCATCTGTTCCCAGCAAGTACAGTGTATTGGACTGAAGCGGAGCTACTGTTCTTGTCAGTTTCCTAAGCAGAGTTGAACTAAATACGGCCCCTGTGTGTAGAAAGCACAGTTCTTTTTTTCTGAGCAAGCTCACTGTTCGGACCCCATAGTAAAAACAGTCGAGTAGAAGAGTGCTCTTTTCTCAAAAGCAGAGTGTGTTTCTTGTTAGGCGAGCTAGCATTTGTTTCCCATTCCTAAATGGAGCTGTATCACATGCAGTTTCTGGTCCTAAGAGCAAGAGTTGTTTTCTGGTAAGGAAAGTCACTATTGCACTCCCATTGCATTACATAGTGCCAATAGCACTCGCGTCTGTTCCCAGCAAGTACAGTGTATTGGACTGAAGAGGAGCTACTGTTCTTGTCAGTTTCCTAAGCGGAGTTGAACTAGATATGACCCGTGTGTGTAGGAAGCACAGTTCTTTTGTTCTGAGCAAGCTCAATGTTCGGACCCCATAGGAAACACAGTAGAGTAGAAGACTGCTCTTTTCTCAAAAGCAGAGTGTGTTTCTTGTAAGGCGAGCTAGCCTTTCTTTCCCAGTCCTAAATGGAGTTGAATCACATGCAGTTTTTGGTCCTACGAGCAAGAGTTGTTTTCTGGTAATAAAGTCACTGTTGCACTCCCATTGCCATACACAGTGTAAATAGCACTCGCATCTGTTCCCAGCAAGTACAGTGTATTGGACTGAAGCGGAGCTACTGTTCTTGTCAGTTTCTGAAGCAAAGTTGAACTAGATATGGCCCCTGTGTGTAGGAAGCCCAGTTCTTTTGTTCTGAGCAAGCTCACTGTTCGGACCCCATAGGATACACAGTCGAGTAGAAGAGTGCTCTTTTCTCAAAAGCAGAGTGTGTTTCTTGTAAGGCGAGCTTGCATTTGTTTCCCAGTCCTAAACGGCGTTGAATCACATGGAGTTTTTGGTCCTATGAGGAAGAGTTGTTTTCTGGTAAGGAAGGTCACTATTGCGCTCCCATTTCCATACACAGTGCAAATAGCACTGGCGTCTGTTCCCAGCAAGTACAGTGTATTGGACTGAAGTGGAGCTACTGTTCTTGTCAGTTTCCTAAGCAGAGTTGAACTAGATATGGCCCCTGTGTGTAGGAAGCACAGTTCTTTTGTTCTGAGCAAGCTCACTGTTCGGACCACATAGAAAAGACATTAGAGTAGAAGAGTGCTCTTTTCTCAAAAGCAGAGTGTGTTTCTTGTAAGGCGAGCAAGCGTTTGTTTCCCAGTCTTAAATGGAGTTGAATCACATGCAGTTTTTGGTCCTACGAGCAAGAGTTGTTTTCTGGTAATAAAGTCACTGTTGTGCTCCCTTTGCCATACACAGTGTAAATAGCACTCGCATCTGTTCCCAGCAAGTGCAGTGTATTGGACTGAAGCGGAGCTACTGTTCTTGTCAGTTTCCGAAGCAGAGTTGAACTAGATAAGGCCCCTGTGTGTAGGAAGCACAGTTCTTTTGTTTTGAGCAAGGTCACTATTCGGACCCCATAGGAAACACAGTAGAGTAGAAGAGTGCTCTTTTCTCAAAAGCAGAGTGTGTTTCTTGTAAGGCGAGCTAGTGTTTGTTTCCCAGTCAGAAATGGAGTTGAATCCCATGCAGTTTCTTGTCCTATGAGTAAGAGTTGTTTTCTGATAAAAAGAGTCACTATTGTGCTCCTATTGCCATACATAGGGCAAATAGCACTCGAGTCTGTTCCCAGCTAGTACAGTGTATTGGACTGAAGAGGAGCTACCGTTCTTGTCAGTTTCCTAAGCAGAGTTGAACTAGATATGGCCCCTGTGTGTAGGAAGCACAGTTCTTTTGTTCTGAGCAAGCTCACTGTTCGGACCCCATAGGAAACACAGTAGAGTAGAAGAGTGCTCTTTTCTGAAAAGCAGAGTGTGTTTCTTGTAAGGCGAGCTAGACTTTGTTTCCCAGTCCTAAATGGAGTTGAATCACATCCAGTTTTTGGTCCTACGAGCAAGAGTTGTTTTCTGGTAAGGAAAGTCACTATTGCGCTCCCATTTCCATACACAGTGCAAATAGCACTCGCATCTGTTCCCAGTAAGTACAGTGTATTGGACTGAAGGGTAGCTACTGTTCTTGTCAGTTTCCTAAGCAGAGTTGAACTAGATATGGCCCCTGTGTGTAGGAAGCACAGTTCTTTTGTTCTGAGCAAGCTCACTATTCGGATCCCATAGGAAACACAGTAGAGTAGAAGAGTGCTCTTTTCTCAAAATCAGAGTGTCTTTCTTGTAAGGCGAGCTAGTGTTTGTTTCCCAGTCAGAAATGGAGTTGAATCCCATGCACTTTCTGGTCCTATGAGCAAGAGTTGTTTTCTGATAAGAAGAGACACTATTGTGCTCCTATTGACATGCACAGTGCAAATAGCACTGGCGTCTGTTCCCAGCAAGTACAGTGTATTGGACTGAATAAGAGCTACTGTTCTTGTCAGTTTCCTAAGCAGAGTTGAACTACATATGGTCTGTGTGTGTAGGAAGCACAGTTCTTTTGTTCTGAGCAAGCTCAATGTTCGAACCCCATAGGAAACACAGTAGAGTAGAAGACTGCTCTTTTCTGAAAAGCAGAGTGTGTTTCTTCTAAGGCGAGCTAGCGTTTGTTTCCCAGTACTAAATGGAGTTGAATCACATGCAGTTTTTGGTCCTACGAGCAAGAGTTGTTTTCTGGTAATAAAGTCACTGTTGCGCTCCCATTGCCATACACAGTGTAAATAGCACTCGCATCTGTTCCCTGCAAGTACAGTGTATTTGACTGAATCGGAGCTACTGTTCTTCTCAGTTTGCTAAGCAGAGTTGGACTAGATATGGCCGCTGTGTGTAGGAAGCACAGTTCTTTGTTCTGAGCAAGCTCACTATTCGGACCCCATAAAAAACACAGTAGAGTAGAAGAGTGCTCTTTTCTCAAAAGCAGAGTGTGTTTCTTGTAAGGCGAGCTAGTGTTTGTTTCCCAGTCAGAAATGGAGTTGAATCCCATGCAGTTTCTTGTCCTATGAGTAAGAGTTGTTTTCTGATAAGAAGAGTCACTATTGTGCTCCTATTGCCATACACAGGGCAAACAGCACTCGCGTCTGTTCCCAGCTAGTACAGTGTATTGGACTGAAGAGGAGCTACCGTTCTTGTCAGGTTCCTAAGCAGTGTTGAACTAGATATGGCCCGTGTGTGTAGGAAGCACAGTTCTTTTGTTCTGAGCAAGCTCACTGTTCGGACCCTGTTGGAAACACAGTAGAGTAGAAGAGTGCTCTTTTCTCAAAAGCAGAGTGTGTTTCTTGTAAGGCCAGCTAGCGTTTGTTTCCCAGTCCTAAATGGAGTTGAATCACATGCAGTTTTTGGTCCTACGAGCAAGAGTTGTTTTCTGGTAATAAAGTCACTATTGCGCTCCCATTGCCATACACAGTGCAAATAGCACTCGCATCTGTTCCCAGCAAGTACAGTGTATTGGACTGAAGCAGAGCTACTGTTCTTGTCAGTTTCCTAAGCAGAGTTGAACTAGATATGGCCCGTGTGTGTAGGAAGCACAGTACTTTTGTTCTGATCAAGCTCACTGTTCAGACCCCCTAGAAAACACAGTAGAGCAGAAGAGTGCTCTTTTCTCAAAAGCAGAGTCTGTTTTTTGTAAGGCGAGCTAGTGTTTGTTTCCCAGTCCTAAATGGAGTTGAATCACATGCAGTTTCTGGTCCTAAGAGCAAGAGTTGTTTTCTGGTAAGGAAAGTCACTATTGCACTCCCATTGCATTACATAGTGCCAATAGCACTCGCGTCTGTTCCCAGCAAGTACAGTGTATTGGACTGAAGAGGAGCTACTGTTCTTGTCAGTTTCCTAAGCGGAGTTGAACTAGATATGACCCGTGTGTGTAGGAAGCACAGTTCTTTTGTTCTGAGCAAGCTCAATGTTCGGACCCCATAGGAAACACAGTAGAGTAGAAGACTGCTCTTTTCTCAAAAGCAGAGTGTGTTTCTTGTAAGGCGAGCTAGCCTTTCTTTCCCAGTCCTAAATGGAGTTGAATCACATGCAGTTTTTGGTCCTACGAGCAAGAGTTGTTTTCTGGTAATAAAGTCACTGTTGCACTCCCATTGCCATACACAGTGTAAATAGCACTCGCATCTGTTCCCAGCAAGTACAGTGTATTGGACTGAAGCGGAGCTACTGTTCTTGTCAGTTTCTGAAGCAAAGTTGAACTAGATATGGCCCCTGTGTGTAGGAAGCCCAGTTCTTTTGTTCTGAGCAAGCTCACTGTTCGGACCCCATAGGATACACAGTCGAGTAGAAGAGTGCTCTTTTCTCAAAAGCAGAGTGTGTTTCTTGTAAGGCGAGCTTGCATTTGTTTCCCAGTCCTAAACGGCGTTGAATCACATGGAGTTTTTGGTCCTATGAGGAAGAGTTGTTTTCTGGTAAGGAAGGTCACTATTGCCCTCCCATTTCCATACTCAGTGCAAATAGCACTGGCGTCTGTTCCCAGCAAGTACAGTGTATTGGACTGAAGTGGAGCTACTGTTCTTGTCAGTTTCCTAAGCAGAGTTGAACTAGATATGGCCCCTGTGTGTAGGAAGCACAGTTCTTTTGTTCTGAGCAAGCTCACTGTTCGGACCACATAGAAAAGACATTAGAGTAGAAGAGTGCTCTTTTCTCAAAAGCAGAGTGTGTTTCTTGTAAGGCGAGCAAGCGTTTGTTTCCCAGTCTTAAATGGAGTTGAATCACATGCAGTTTTTGGTCCTACGAGCAAGAGTTGTTTTCTGGTAATAAAGTCACTGTTGTGCTCCCTTTGCCATACACAGTGTAAATAGCACTCGCATCTGTTCCCAGCAAGTGCAGTGTATTGGACTGAAGCGGAGCTACTGTTCTTGTCAGTTTCCGAAGCAGAGTTGAACTAGATAAGGCCCCTGTGTGTAGGAAGCACAGTTCTTTTGTTTTGAGCAAGGTCACTATTCGGACCCCATAGGAAACACAGTAGAGTAGAAGAGTGCTCTTTTCTCAAAAGCAGAGTGTGTTTCTTGTAAGGCGAGCTAGTGTTTGTTTCCCAGTCAGAAATGGAGTTGAATCCCATGCAGTTTCTTGTCCTATGAGTAAGAGTTGTTTTCTGATAAAAAGAGTCACTATTGTGCTCCTATTGCCATACATAGGGCAAATAGCACTCGAGTCTGTTCCCAGCTAGTACAGTGTATTGGACTGAAGAGGAGCTACCGTTCTTGTCAGTTTCCTAAGCAGAGTTGAACTAGATATGGCCCCTGTGTGTAGGAAGCACAGTTCTTTTGTTCTGAGCAAGCTCACTGTTCGGACCCCATAGGAAACACAGTAGAGTAGAAGAGTGCTCTTTTCTGAAAAGCAGAGTGTGTTTCTTGTAAGGCGAGCTAGACTTTGTTTCCCAGTCCTAAATGGAGTTGAATCACATCCAGTTTTTGGTCCTACGAGCAAGAGTTGTTTTCTGGTAAGGAAAGTCACTATTGCGCTCCCATTTCCATACACAGTGCAAATAGCACTCGCATCTGTTCCCAGTAAGTACAGTGTATTGGACTGAAGGGTAGCTACTGTTCTTGTCAGTTTCCTAAGCAGAGTTGAACTAGATATGGCCCCTGTGTGTAGGAAGCACAGTTCTTTTGTTCTGAGCAAGCTCACTATTCGGATCCCATAGGAAACACAGTAGAGTAGAAGAGTGCTCTTTTCTCAAAATCAGAGTGTCTTTCTTGTAAGGCGAGCTAGTGTTTGTTTCCCAGTCAGAAATGGAGTTGAATCCCATGCACTTTCTGGTCCTATGAGCAAGAGTTGTTTTCTGATAAGAAGAGACACTATTGTGCTCCTATTGACATGCACAGTGCAAATAGCACTGGCGTCTGTTCCCAGCAAGTACAGTGTATTGGACTGAATAAGAGCTACTGTTCTTGTCAGTTTCCTAAGCAGAGTTGAACTACATATGGTCTGTGTGTGTAGGAAGCACAGTTCTTTTGTTCTGAGCAAGCTCAATGTTCGAACCCCATAGGAAACACAGTAGAGTAGAAGACTGCTCTTTTCTGAAAAGCAGAGTGTGTTTCTTCTAAGGCGAGCTAGCGTTTGTTTCCCAGTACTAAATGGAGTTGAATCACATGCAGTTTTTGGTCCTACGAGCAAGAGTTGTTTTCTGGTAATAAAGTCACTGTTGCGCTCCCATTGCCATACACAGTGTAAATAGCACTCGCATCTGTTCCCTGCAAGTACAGTGTATTTGACTGAATCGGAGCTACTGTTCTTCTCAGTTTGCTAAGCAGAGTTGGACTAGATATGGCCGCTGTGTGTAGGAAGCACAGTTCTTTGTTCTGAGCAAGCTCACTATTCGGACCCCATAAAAAACACAGTAGAGTAGAAGAGTGCTCTTTTCTCAAAAGCAGAGTGTGTTTCTTGTAAGGCGAGCTAGTGTTTGTTTCCCAGTCAGAAATGGAGTTGAATCCCATGCAGTTTCTTGTCCTATGAGTAAGAGTTGTTTTCTGATAAGAAGAGTCACTATTGTGCTCCTATTGCCATACACAGGGCAAACAGCACTCGCGTCTGTTCCCAGCTAGTACAGTGTATTGGACTGAAGAGGAGCTACCGTTCTTGTCAGGTTCCTAAGCAGTGTTGAACTAGATATGGCCCGTGTGTGTAGGAAGCACAGTTCTTTTGTTCTGAGCAAGCTCACTGTTCGGACCCTGTTGGAAACACAGTAGAGTAGAAGAGTGCTCTTTTCTCAAAAGCAGAGTGTGTTTCTTGTAAGGCCAGCTAGCGTTTGTTTCCCAGTCCTAAATGGAGTTGAATCACATGCAGTTTTTGGTCCTACGAGCAAGAGTTGTTTTCTGGTAATAAAGTCACTATTGCGCTCCCATTGCCATACACAGTGCAAATAGCACTCGCATCTGTTCCCAGCAAGTACAGTGTATTGGACTGAAGCAGAGCTACTGTTCTTGTCAGTTTCCTAAGCAGAGTTGAACTAGATATGGCCCGTGTGTGTAGGAAGCACAGTACTTTTGTTCTGATCAAGCTCACTGTTCAGACCCCCTAGAAAACACAGTAGAGCAGAAGAGTGCTCTTTTCTCAAAAGCAGAGTCTGTTTTTTGTAAGGCGAGATAGTGTTTGTTTCCCAGTCCTAAATGGAGTTGAATCACATGCAGTTTTTTGTCCTACGACCAAGAGAGTTTTCTGGTAAGGAAAGTCACTATTGCGCTCCCATTTACATACACAGTGCAAATAGCACTCGCGTCTGTTCCCAGCAAGTACAGTGTATTGGACTGAAACGTAGCTACTGTTCTTGTCAGTTTCCTAACCAGAGTTGAACTAGATATGGACCCTGTGTGTAGGAAGCACAGTTCTTTTGTTCTGAGCAAGCACACTATTCGGACCCCATAGGAAACACAGTAAAGTAGAAGAGTGCTCTTTTCTCAAAATCAGAGTGTCTTTCTTGTAAGGAGAGCTAGTGTTTGCTTCCCAGTCAGAAATGGAGTTGAATCACATTCAGTTTCTGGTCCTATGAGCAAGAGTTGTTTTCTGATAAGAAGGGTCACTATTGTGCTCCTATTGCCATACACAGTGCAAATAGCACTCGTCTCTGTTCCCAACAATTACAGTGTATTGGACTGAATAGGAGCTACTGTTCTTGTCAGTTTCCTAAGCAGAGTTGAACTACATATGGTCCGTGTGTGCAGGAAGTACAGTTCTTTTGTTCTGAGCAAGCTCGATGTTCGGACCCCATAGGAAACACAGTAGTGTAGAAGAGTGCTCTTTTCTCAAAAGCAGAGTGTGTTTCTTGTAAGGCGAGCTAGCATTTTTTTTCCGGTCATAAATGGAGCTGAATCACATGCAGTTTCTGGTCCTACGAGCAAGAGTTGTTTTCTGGTAATAAAGTCACTGTTGCGCTCCCATTGCCATACACAGTGTAAATAGCACTGGCATCTGTTCCCAGCAAGTACAGTGTATTGGACTGAAGCGGAGCTACAGTTCTTGTCAGTTTCCTAAGCAGAGTTGAACTAGATATGGCCCCTGTGTGTAGGAAGCACAGTTCTTTTGTTCTGAGCAAGCTCCCTGTTCGGACCCCATAGGATACACAGTCGAGTAGAAGAGTGCTCTTTTCTCAAAAGCAGAGTGTGTTTCTTGTTAGGCGAGCTAGCGTTTGTTTCCCAGTCCTAAATGGAGTTGAATCACATGCAGTTTCTGGTCCTACGAGCAAGAGTTGTTTTCTGGAAAGAAGAGTCACTATTGTGCTCCCATTGTCATACACAGGGCAAATAGCACTGGCGTCTGTTCCCAGCATGTACAGTGTATTGGACTGAACAGGAGCTACTGTTCTTTTCAGTTTCCTAAGCAGAATTGAACTATATATGGCAGTATTTGTATGAAGCACAGTACTTTTGATCTGAGCAAGCTCACTGTTCTGGACCTATAGGAAACACAGTAGAGTAGAAGAGTGCTCTTTTCTCAAAAGCAGAGTTTGTTTCTTGTAAGGCGAGCTAGCATTTGTTTCCCAGTCCTAAACGGAGTTGAATCACATGCAGTTTTTGGTCCTACGAGCAAGAGTTGTTTTCTGGTAAGGAAAGTCACTATTGCGCTCCCATTTCCATACTCAGTGCAAATAGCACTCGCGTCTGCTCCCAGCAAGTACAGTGTATTGGACTGAAGAGGAGCTACTGTTCTTGTCAGTATCCTAAGCAGAGTTGAACTCGATATGGCCCACGTGTATAGGAAGCACAGTTCTTTTGTTCTGAGCAAATTCACTGTTCTGGCCCAATAGGAAACACACTAGAGTAGAAGAGTGCTCTTTTCTCAAAAGCAGAGTGTGTTTCTTGTAAAGCGAGCTAGCATTTGTTTCCCAGTCCTAAATGGAGTTGAATCACATGCAGTTTTTGTCCTCCGACCAAGATTTGTTTTCTGGTAAGGAAAGTCACTCTTGCGCTCCCATTGCTATACACAGTGTAAATAGCACTCGCATCTTTCCCAGCAAGTACAGTGTATTGGACTGAAGCGGAGCTACTGTTCTTGTCAGTTCCCGAAGCAAAGTTGAACTAGATATGGCCCCTGTGTGTAGGAAGCACAGTTCTTTTGTTCTGAGCAAGCTAACTATTCGGACCCCATAGGAAACACAGTAGAGTAGAAGAGTGCTCTTTTCTCAAAAGCAGAGTGTGTTTCTTGTAAGGCGAGCTAGTGTTTGTTTCCCAGTCAGAAATTGAGTTGAATCCCATGCAGTTTCTTGTCCTATGAGTAAGAGTTGTTTTCTGATAAGAAGAGTCACTATTGTGCTCCTATTGCCATACACAGGGCAAATAGCACTCGAGTCTGTTCCCAGCCAGTACAGTGTATTGGTCTGAAGAGGAGCTACCGTTCTTGTCAGTTTCCTAAGCAGATTTGAACTAGATATGGCCCGTGTGTGTAGGAAGCACAGTTCTTTTCTTCTGAGCAAGCTCACTGTTCGGACCCCATAGGAAACACAGTAGAGTAGAAGAGTGCTCTTTTCTCAAAAGCAGAGTGTGTTTCTTGTAAGGCGAGCTAGCCTTTGTTTCCCAGTCCTAAATGGAGTTGAATCACATCCAGTTTTTGGTACTACGTGCAAGAGTTGTTTTCCAATAATAAAGTCACTATTGCCCTCCCATTGCCATACACAGTGCAAATAGCACTCGCATCTGTTCCCAGCAAGTACAGTGTATTGGACTGAAGCGGAGCTACTGTTCTTGTCAGTTTCCTAAGCAGAGTTGAACTAGATATGGCTCATGGGTGTAGGAAGCACAGTTCTTTTGTTCTGAGCAAGCTCACTATTCCGAACCCATAGGAAACACAGTAGAGTAGAAGAGTGTTCTTTTCTCAAAAGCAGAGTGTGTTTCTTGTAAGGCAAGCTAGCGTTTGTTTCCAAGTCGTAAATGGAGTTGAATCACATCCTGTTTTTGGTACTTGGAGCAAGAGTTGTTTTCTGGTAAGGAAAGTCACTATTGCACTCCCATTGCCATACACAGTGCAAATAGCACTTGTGTCTGTTCCCAGGAAGTACAGTGTATTGGACTGAAGAGGAGCTGCTGTTCTTGTCAATTTCCTAAGCAGAGTTGAACTAGATATGGCCCCTGTGTGTAGGAAGCACAGTCCTTTTGTTCTGAGCAAGCTCACTGTTCCGACCCCATAAAATACACAGTAGAGTAGAAGAGTGCTCTTTTCTCAAAGCAGAGTGTGTTTCTTGTAAGGAGAGCTAGCGTTTGTTTCCCAGTCCTAAATGGAGTTGAATCACATACAGTTTCTGGTCCTACGAGCAAGAGTTGTTTTCTGGTAAGAAGAGTCACTAGGGTGCTCCCATTGTCATGCAGAGTGCAAATAGCCCTGGCGTCTGTTCCCAGCATGTACAGTGTATTGGACTGAAGAGGATATACTGTTCTTTTCAGTTTCCTAAGCAGAATTGAACTAGATATGGCCATATTTGTAGGAAGCACAGTTCTTTTGTTCTGAGCAAGCTCACTGTTCGGACCCCATAGGAAACACAGTAGAGTAGAAGACTGCTCTTTTCTCAAAAGCAGAGTGTTTTTCTTGTAAGGCGAGCTAGCGTTTGTTTCCCAGTGCTAAATGGAGTTGAATCACATGCAGTTTTTGGTCCTACGAGCAAGAGTTGTTTTCTGGTAATAAAGTCACTCTTGCGCTCCCATTGCCATACACAGTGTAATTAGCACTCCCATCTGTTCCCAGCAAGTACAGTGTATTGGACTGAAGCGGAGCTACTGTTTTGTCAGTTTCCGAACCAAAGTTGAACTAGATATGGCCCCTGTGTGTAGGAAGCACAGTTCTTTTGTTCTGAGCAAGCTAACTATTCGGACCCCATAGGAAACACAGTAGAGTAGAAGAGTGCTCTTTTCTCAAAACCAGAGTGTGTTTCTTGTAAGGCGAGCTAGTGTTTGTTTCCCAGTCAGAAATGGAGTTGAATCCCATGCAGTTTCTTGTCCTATGAGTAAGAGTTGTTTTCTGATAAGAAGAGTCACTATTGAGCTCCTATTGCCATACACAGGGCAAATAGCACTCGAGTCTGTTCCCAGCTAGTACATTGTATTGGTCTGAAGAGAAGCTACCGTTCTTGTCAGTTTCCTATGCAGATTTGAACTAGATATGGCCCGTGTGTGTAGGAAGCACAGTTCTTTTGTTCTGAGCAAGCTCACTGTTCGGACCCCGTAGGAAACACAGTAGAGTAGAAGAGTGCTCTTTTCTCAAAAGCAGAGTGTGTTTCTTGTAAGGCGAGCTAGCGTTTGTTTCCCAATCCTAAATGGAGTTGAATCACATGCAGTTTTTGGTCCTACGAGCAAGAGCTGTTTTCTCGTAAGCAAAGTCACTATTGCGCTCCTATTGTCATACACAGTGCAAATAGCCCTCGCGTCTGTTCCCAGCAAGTACAGTGTATTGAACTGAAGAGGAGCTACTGTTCTTGTCAGTTTCCTAAACAGAGTTGAACTAGATACGGCCCGTGTGTTTAGGAAGCACAGTTCTTTTGTTCTGAGCAAGCTCAATGTTCGAACCCCATATGAACCACAGTAAAATAGAAGACAGTTCTTTTCTCAAAAGCAGAGTGTGTTTCTTGTAAGGCGAGCTAGCGTTTGTTTCCCAGTCCTAAATGCAGTTGAATCCCATGCAGTTTCTGGTCCTACCAGCAAGAGTTGTTTTCTGGTAAGGAAAGTCACTATTGCACTCCATTTCCATACACAGTGCAAATAGCACTCGCATCTGTTCCCAGCAAGTACAGTGTATTGGACTGAAGCGGAGCTACTGTTCTTGTCAGTTTCCTAAGTAGAGTTGAACTAGATATGGCCCCTGTGTGTAGGAAGCACAGTTCTTTTTTTCTGAGCAAGCTCACTCTTCGGACCCCATAGTAAAAACAGTCGAGTAGAAGAGTGCTCTTTTCTCAAAAGCAGAGTGTGTTTCTTGTTAGGCGAGCTAGTGTTTGTTTCCCAGTCCTAAATGGAGTTGAAACACATGCAGTTTATTGTCCTACGAGCAAGAGTTTTTTTCTGGTAAGAAGAGTCACTATTGCGCTCCCATTGTCATACACAGGGCAAATAGCACTCGCGTCTGGTCCCCGCATGTACAGTGTATTGGACTGAACAGGATCTACTGTTCTTTTCAGTTTCCTAAGCAGAATTGAACTAGATATGGCCGTATTTGTATGAAGCACAGTTCTTTTGTTCTGAGCAAGCTCACTGTTCTGGTCCTATAGGAAACACAGTAGAGTAGAAGAGTGCTCTTTTCTCAAAAGCAGAGTGTGTTTCTTGTAAGGCAAGCTAGAGTTTGTTTCCCAGTCCTAAGTGGAGTTGAATCACATGCAGTTTTTGGTCCTACGAGTAAGAGTTGTTTCTGGTAAGGAAAGTCACTATTGCGCTCTCATTTCCATACACAGTGCAAATAGCACTCGCGTCTGTTCCCAGCAAGTACAGTGTATTGGACTGAAGAGGAGCTACTGTTCTTGTCAGTTTCCTAAGCAGAGATGAACAAGATATGGCCCATGTGTGTAGGAAGCACAGTTCTTTTGTTTTGAGCAAGCTCACTCTTCGGACCATATAGAAACACAGAAGAATAGAAGAGTGCTCTTTTCTCAAAAGCAGAGTGTGTTTCTTGTAAGGCGAGCTAGTGTTTGTTCCCCAGTCAGAAATGGAGTTGAATCCCATGCAGTTTCTGGTCCTATGAGCAAGAGGTGTTTTCTGATAAGAAGAGTCACTATTGCGCTCCTATTGCCATACACAGTACAAATAGGACTCGCGTCTGTTCCCAGCTAGTACAGTGTATTGGACTGAAGAGGAGCTACCGTTCTTGTCAGTTTCCTAAGCAGAGTTGAACTAGATATGGCCCCTGTGTGTAGAAAGCACAGTTCTTTTTTTCTGAGCAAGCTCACTGTTCGGACCCCATAGTAAAAACAGTCGAGTAGAAGAGTGCTCTTTTCTCAAAAGCAGAGTGTGTTTCTTGTTAGGCGAGCTAGTGTTTGTTTCCCAGTCCTAAATGGAGTTGAAACACATGCAGTTTATTGTCCTACGAGCAAGAGTTGTTTTCTGGTAAGAAGAGTCACTATTGCGCTCCCATTGTCATACACAGGGCAAATAGCACTCGCGTCTGGTCCCCGCATGTACAGTGTATTGGACTGAACAGGATCTACTGTTCTTTTCAGTTTCCTAAGCAGAATTGAACTAGATATGGCCTTATTTGGATGAAGCACAGTTCTTTTGTTCTGAGCAAGCTCACTGTTCTGGTCCTATAGGAAACACAGTAGAGTAGAAGAGTGCTCTTTTCTCAAAAGCAGAGTGTGTTTCTTGTAAGGCGAGCTAGTGTTTGTTTCCCAGTCCTAAGTGGTGTTGAATCACATGCAGTTTTTGGTCCTACGAGCAAGAGTTGTTTTCTGGTAAGGAAAGTCACTATTGCGCTCTCATTTCCATACACAGTGCAAATAGCACTCGCGTCTGTTCCCAGCAAGTACAGTGTATTGGACTGAAGGGGATCTACTGTTCTTGTCAGTTTCCTAAGCAGAGTTGAACCTGATACGGCCCGTGTGTTTAGGAAGCACTGTTCTTTTGTTCTGAGAAAGCTCAATGTTCGGACCCCATATGAACCACAGTAAAATAGAAGACAGTTCTTTTCTCAAAAGCAGAGTGTGTTTCTTGTAAGGCGAGCTAGCGTTTGTTTCCCAGTCCTAAATGGAGTTGAATCACATGCAGATTTTGGTCCTACGAGCAAGAGTTGTTTTCTGGTAAGGAAAGTCACTATTGCGCTCCCTTTGCCATACACAGTGCAAATAGCACTCGCGTCTCTTCCAGCAAGTACAGTGCATTGGACTGAAGAGGAGCTACTGTTCTTGTCAGTTTCCTAAGCAGAGTTGAACTAGATATGGCCCATTTGTGTAGGAAGCACAGTTCTTTTTTTCTGAGCAAGCTCACTGTTCGTACCCCATAGGAAATACAGTAGAGTAGAAGAGTGCTCTTTTCTCAAAAGCAGAGTGTGTTTCTTGTAAGGCGAGCTAGCGTTTGTTTCCCAGTCGTAAATGGAGTTGAATCACATGCAGTTTCTTGTCCTACGAGCAAGAGTTGTTTTCTGGTAAGAAGAGGCACTATTGCGCTCCCATTGTCATACACAGGGCAAATAGCACTGGCCTCTGTTCCCAGCATGTACAGTGTATTGGACTGAAGAGTATCTACTGTTCTTGTCAGTTTCCTAAGCAGAGTTGAACTAGATATGGCCCGTGTGTGTAGGAAGCACAGTTCCTTTGTTCTGAGCAAGCTCACTGTTCTGGTCCTATAGGAAACACAGTAGAGTAGAAGAGTGCTCTTTTCTCAAAAGCAGAGTGTGTTTCTTGTAAGGCGAGCTAGAGTTTGTTTCCCAGTCCTAAGTGGAGTTGAATCACATGCAGTTTTTGGTCCTAAGAGTAAGAGTTGTTTCTGGTAAGGAAAGTCACTATTGCGCTCTCATTTCCATACACAGTGCAAATAGCACTCGCGTCTGTTCCCAGCAAGTACAGTGTATTGGACTGAAGAGGAGCTACTGTTCTTGTCAGTTTCCTAAGCAGAGATGAACAAGATATGGCCCATGTGTGTAGGAAGCACAGTTCTTTTGTTCTGAGCAAGCTCACTCTTCGGACCATATAGAAACACAGAGGAATAGAAGAGTGCTCTTTTCTCAAAAGCAGAGTGTGTTTCTTGTAAGGCGAGCTAGTGTTTGTTCCCCAGTCAGAAATGGAGTTGAATCCCATGCAGTTTCTGGTCCTATGTGCAAGAGGTGTTTTCTGATAAGAAGAGTCACTATTGCGCTCCTATTGCCATACACAGTACAAATAGGACTCGCGTCTGTTCCCAGCAAGTACAGTGTATTGGACTGAACAGGAGCTACTGTTCTTTTCAGTTTCCTAAGCAGAATTGAACTATATATGGCAGTATTTGTATGAAGCACAGTACTTTTGATCTGAGCAAGCTCACTGTTCTGGCCCTATAGGAAACACAGTAGAGTAGAAGAGTGCTCTTTTCTCAAAAGCAGAGTTTGTTCTTGTAAGGCGAGCTAGCATTTGTTTCCCAGTCCTAAACGGAGTTGAATCACATGCAGTTTTTGGTCCTACGAGCAAGAGTTGTTTTCTGGTAAGGAAAGTCACTATTGCGCTCCCATTTCCATACTCAGTGCAAATAGCACTCGCGTCTGCTCCCAGCAAGTACAGTGTATTGGACTGAAGCGGAGCTACTGTTCTTGTCAGTTTCCTAAGCAGAGTTGAACTAGATATGGCCCACGTGTATAGGAAGCACAGTTCTTTTGTTCTGAGCAAATTCACTGTTCTGGCCCAATAGGAAACACACTAGAGTAGAAGAGTGCTCTTTTCTCAAAAGCAGAGTGTGTTTCTTGTAAGGCAAGCTAGCATTTGTTTCCCAGTCCTAAATGGAGTTGAATCACATGCAGTTTTTGGTCCTCCGACCAAGATTTGTTTTCTGGTAAGGAAAGTCACTATTGCGCTCCCATTTCTATACACAGTGCAAATAGCACTCGCGTCTTTTCCCAGCAATTACAGTGTATTGGACTGAAGCGGAGCTACTGTTCTTGTCAGTTTCCTAAGCAGAGTTGAACTAGATATGGCCCCTGTGTGTAGGAAGCACAGTTCTTTTGTTCTGAGCAAGCTCACTGTTCTGGTCCTATAGGAAACACAGTAGAGTAGAAGAGTGCTCTTTTCTCAAAAGCAGAGTGTGTTTCTTGTAAGGAGAGCTAGCGTTTGTTTCCCAGTCCTAAATGGAGTTGAATCACATACAGTTTCTGGTCCTACGAGCAAGAGTTGTTTTCTGGTAAGAAGAGTCACTAGGGTGCTCCCATTGTCATACAGAGTGAAAATAGCCCTGGCGTCTGTTCCCAGCATGTACAGTGTATTGGACTGAAGAGGATATACTGTTCTTTTCAGTTACCTAAGCAGAATTGAACTAGATATGGCCATATTTGTAGGAAGCACAGTTCTTTTGTTCTGAGCAAGCTCACTATTCGGACCCCATAGGAAACACAGTAGAGTAGAAGAGTGCTCTTTTCTCAAAATCAGAGTGTCTTTCTTGTAAGGCGAGCTAGTGTTTGTTTCCCAGTCAGAAATGGAGTTGAATCCCATGCAGTTTCTGGTCCTATGAGCAAGAGTTGTTTTCTGATAAGAAGAGACACTATTGTGCTCCTATTGACATGCACAGTGCAAATAGCACTGGCGTCTGTTCCCAGCAAGTACAGTGTATTGGACTGAATAGGAGCTACTGTTCTTGTCAGTTTCCTAAGCAGAGTTGAACTACATATGGTCCGTGTGTGTAGGAAGCACAGTTCTTTTGTTCTGAGCAAGCTCACTGTTTGGACAACATAGGAAACACAGTAGAGTAGAAGAGTGCTCTTTTCTCAAAAGCAGAGTGTGTTTCTTGTAAGGCGAGCTAGCATTTGTTTCCCAGTCCTAAATGGAGCTGAATCATATGCAGTTTCTGATCCTACCAGCAAGAGTTGTTTTCTGGTAAGGAAAGTCACTATTGTGCTCCCATTGTCGTACACAGTGCTAATAGCACTCGCGTCTGTTCCCAGCAAGTACAGTGTATTGGACTGAAGAGGAGCTACTGTTCTTGTCAGTTTCCTAAGCAGAGTTGAACTAGATATGGCCCGTGTGTGTAGGAAGCACAGTTCTTTTGTTCTGAGCAAGCTCACTCTTCGGGCCCTATAAGAAACACAGTAGAGTAGAAGAGTGCTCTTTTCTCAAAAGCAGAGTGTGTTTTTTGTAAGGCGAGATAGCGTTTGTTTCCCAGTCCTAAATGGAGTTGAATCACATGCAGTTTTTTGTCCTACAGCCAAGAGTTGTTTTCTGGTAAGGAAAGTCACTATTGTGCTCCCATTTACATACACAGGGCAAATAGCTCTGGCATCTGTTCCCGGCATGTACAGTGTATTGGAATGAACAGGAGCTACTGTTCTTTTCAGTTTCCTAAGCAGAATTGAAATAGATATGGCAGTATTTGTATGCAGCACAGTTCTTTGTTCTGAGCAAGCTCACTGTTCTGGCACTATAGGAAACACAGTAGAGTAGAAGAGTGCTCTTTTCTCAAAAGCAGAGTGTGTTTCTTGTAAGGAGAGCTAGTGTTTGTTTCCCAGTCAGAAATGGAGTTGAATCCCATGCAGTTTCTGGTCCTACGAGCAAGAGGTGTTTTCTTGTATGGAAAGTCACTATTGCGCTCCCATTTACATACACAGTGCAAATTGCACTCACGTCTGTTCCCAGCAAGTTCAGTGTATTGGACTGAATAGGAGCTACTGTTCTTGTCAGTTTCCTAAGCAGAGTTGAACTACATATGGTCCGTGTGTGTAGGAAGCACAGTTTTTTTGTTCTGAGCAAGCTCACTGTTCAGACCCCAAAGGAAACACAGTAGAGTAGAAGAGTACTCTTTTCTCAAAAGCAGACTGTGTTTCTTGTAAGGCAAGCTAGCGTTTGTTTCCAAGTCCTAAATGGAGTTGAATCACATCCTGTTTTTGGTACTTGGAGCAAGAGTTGTTTTCTGGTAAGGAAAGTCACTATTGCACTCCCATTGCCATACACAGTGCAAATAGCACTCGCGTCTGTTCCCAGGAAGTACAGTTTATTGGACTGAAGAGGAGCTGCTGTTCTTGTCAATTTCCTAAGCCGAGTTGAACTAGATATGGCCCCTGTGTGTAGGAAGCACAGTTCTTTTGTTCTGAGCAAGCTCACTGTTCCGACCCCATAGGATACACAGTAGAGTAGAAGAGTGCTCTTTTCTCAAAAGCAGAGTGTGTTTCTTGTAAGGAGAGCTAGCATTTGTTTCCCAGTCCTAAATGGAGTTGAATCACACACAGTTTCTGGTCCTACGAGCAAGAGTTGTTTTCTGGTAAGAAGAGTCACTAGGGTGCTCCGATTGTCATACAGAGTGCAAATAGCCCTGGCGTCTGTTCCCAGCATGTACAGTGTATTGGACTGAACAGGAGCTACTGTTCTTTTCAGTTTCCTAAGTAGAATTGAACTAGATATGCCAGTATTTGTAGGAAGCACAGTTCTTTTGTTCTGAGCAAGCTCACTCTTCTGGCCCTATAAGAAACACAGTAGAGTAGAAGAGTGCTCTTTTCTCAAAAGCAGAGTGTGTTTTTTGTAAGGCGAGCTAGCGTTTGTTTTCCAGTCCTAAATGGAGTTGAATCACATGCAGTTTTTGGTCCTACAAGCAAGAGTTGTTTTCTGGTAAGAAGAGTCACTATTGCGCTCCCATTGCCATACACAGTGCAAATAGCACTCGCATCTGTTCCCAGCAAGTACAGTGTATTGGACTGAAGCGGAGCTACTGTTCTTGTCAGTTTCCTAAGCAGATTTGAACTAGATATGGCCCATGTGTGTAGGAAGCACAGTTCTTTTGTTCTGAGCAAGCTCACTGTTCGAACTCCATAGGAAATACAGTAGAGTAGAAGAGTGCTCTTTTCTCAAAAGCAGAGTGTGTTTCTTGTAAGACGAGCTAGTGTTTGTTTCCCAGTCAGAAATGGAGTTGAATCCCATGCAGTTTCTGGTCCTATGAGCAAGAGGTGTTTTCTGGTAAGGAAAGTCACTATTGCGCTCCCATTTCGATACAGAGTGCAAATAGCACTCGCGTCTGTTCCCAGCAATTACAGTGTATTGGACTGAAGCGGAGCTACTGTTCTTGTCAGTTTCCTAAGCAGAGTTGAACTAGATATGGCCCCTGTGTGTAGGAAGCACAGTTCTTTTGTTCTGAGCAAGCTCACTATTTGGACCCCATAGGAAATACAGTAGAGTAGAAGAGTGCTCTTTTCTCAAATCAGAGAGTCTTTCTTGTAAGGCAAGCTAGTGTTTGTTTCCCAGTCAAAAATGGAGTTGAATCCCATGCAGTTTCTTGTCCTATGACTAAGAGTTGTTTTCTGATAAGAAGAGTCACTATTGTGCTCCTATTGCCATACACAGGGCAAATAGCACTCGCGTCTGTTCCCAGCTAGTACAGTGTATTGGACTGAAGAGGAGCTACCGTTCTTGTCAGTTTCCTAAGCAGAGTTGAACTAGATAAGGCCCGTGTGTGTAGGAAGCACAGTTCTTTTGTTCTGAGCAAGCTCACTGTTCGGACCCCATAGGAAACACAGTAGAGTAGAAGAGTGCTCTTTTCTCAAAAGCAGAGTGTGTTTCTTGTAAGGCGAGCTAGTGTTTGTTTCCCAGTCAGAAATGGAGTTGAATCCCATGCCGTTTCTTGTCCTATGAGTAAGAGTTGTTTTCTGATAAGAAGAGTCACTATTGTGCTCCTATTGCCCTACACAGGGCAAATAGCACTCGAGTCTATTCCCAGCTAGTACAGTGTATTGGTCTGAAGAGGAGCTACCGTTCTTGTCAGTTTCCTAAGCAGATTTGAACTAGATAGGGCCCGTGTGTGTAGGAAGCACAGTTCTTTCCTTCTGAGCAAGCTCACTGTTCGGACCCCATAGGAAACACAGTAGAGTAGAAGAGTGCTCTTTTCTCAAAAGCAGAGTGTGTTTCTTGTAAGGCGAGCTAGCCTTTGTTTCCCAGTCCTAAATGGAGTTGAATCACATCCAGTTTTTGGTACTACGTGCAAGAGTTGTTTTCTGGTAATAAAGTCACTATTGCGCTTCCATTGCCATACACAGTGCAAATAGCACTCGCATCTGTTCCCAGCAAGTACAGTGTATTGGACTGAAGCGGAGCTACTGTTCTTGTCAGTTTCCTAAGCAGAGTTGAACTAGATATGGCCCCTGTGTGTAGGAAGCACAGTTCTTTTGTTCTGAGCAAGCTCACTATTTGGACCCCATAAAAAATACAGTAGAGTAGAAGAGTGCTCTTTTCTCAAATCAGAGAGTCTTTCTTGTAAGGCAAGCTAGTGTTTGTTTCCCAGTCAAAAATGGAGTTGAATCCCATGCAGTTTCTTGTCCTATGACTAAGAGTTGTTTTCTGATAAGAAGAGTCACTATTGTGCTCCTATTGCCATACACAGGGCAAATAGCACTCGCGTCTGTTCCCAGCTAGTACAGTGTATTGGACTGAAGAGGAGCTACCGTTCTTGTCAGTTTCCTAAGCAGAGTTGAACTAGATAAGGCCCGTGTGTGTAGGAAGCACAGTTCTTTTGTTCTGAGCAAGCTCAATGTTCGGACCCCATAGGAAACACAGTAGAGTAGAAGAGTGCTCTTTTCTCAAAATCAGAGTGTCTTTCTTGTAAGGCGAGCTAGTGTTTGTTTCCCAGTCAGAAATGGAGTTGAATCCCATGCAGTTTCTGGTCCTATGAGTAAGAGTTGTTTTCTGATAAGAGGAGACTCTATTGTGCTCCTATTGCCATACACAGTGCAAATAGCACTGGCGTCTGTTCCCTGCAAGTACAGTGTATTGGACTGAATAGGAGCTACTGTTCTTGTCAGTTTCCTAAGCAGAGTTGAACTACATATGGTCCGTGTGTGTAGGAAGCACAGTTCTTTTGTTCTGAGCAAGCTCACTGTTCGGACCCCATAGGAAACACAGTAGAGTAGAAGAGTGCTCTTTTCTCAAAAGCAGAGTGTGTTTCTTGTAAGGCGAGCTAGTGTTTGTTTCCCAGTCAGAAATGGAGTTGAATCCCATGCAGTTTCTTGTCCTATGAGTAAGAGTTGTTTTCTGATAAGAAGAGTCACTATTGTGCTCCTATTGCCCTACACAGGGCAAATAGCACTCGAGTCTATTCCCAGCTAGTACAGTGTATTGGTCTGAAGAGGAGCTACCGTTCTTGTCAGTTTCCTAAGCAGATTTGAACTAGATATGGCCCGTGTGTGTAGGAAGCACAGTTCTTTTCTTCTGAGCAAGCTCACTGTTCGGACCCCATAGGAAACACAGTAGAGTAGAAGAGTGCTCTTTTCTCAAAAGCAGAGTGTGTTTCTTGTAAGGCGAGCTAGCCTTTGTTTCCCAGTCCTAAATGGAGTTGAATCACATCCAGTTTTTGGTACTACGTGCAAGAGTTGTTTTCTGGTAATAAAGTCACTATTGCGCTTCCATTGCCATACACAGTGCAAATAGCACTCGCATCTGTTCCCAGCAAGTACAGTGTATTGGACTGAAGCGGAGCTACTGTTCTTGTCAGTTTCCTAAGCAGAGTTGAACTAGATATGGCCCATGGGTGTAGGAAGCACAGTTCTTTTGTTCTGAGCAAGCTCACTATTCGGACCCCATAGGAAACACAGTAGAGTAGAAGAGTGCTCTTTTCTCAAAAGCAGAGTGTGTTTCTTGTAAGGCAAGCTAGCGTTTGTTTCCAAGTCCTAAATGGAGTTGAATCACATCCTGTTTTTGGTACTTGGAGCAAGAGTTGTTTTCTGGTAAGGAAAGTCACTATTGCACTCCCATTGCCATACACAGTGCAAATAGCACTCGCGTCTGTTCCCAGGAAGTACAGTTTATTGGACTGAAGAGGAGCTGCTGTTCTTGTCAATTTCCTAAGCAGAGTTGAACTAGATATGGCCCCTGTGTGTAGGAAGCACAGTTCTTTTGTTCTGAGCAAGCTCACTGTTCCGACCCCATAGGATACACAGTAGAGTAGAAGAGTGCTCTTTTCTCAAAAGCAGAGTGTGTTTCTTGTAAGGAGAGCTAGCGTTTGTTTCCCAGTCCTAAATGGAGTTGAATCACACACAGTTTCTGGTCCTACGAGCAAGAGTTGTTTTCTGGTAAGAAGAGTCACTAGGGTGCTCCCATTGTCATACAGAGTGCAAATAGCCCTGGCGTCTGTTCCCAGCATGTACAGTGTATTGGACTGAACAGGAGCTACTGTTCTTTTCAGTTTCCTAAGCAGAATTGAACTAGATATGCCAGTATTTGTAGGAAGCACAGTTCTTTTGTTCTGAGCAAGCTCACTCTTCTGGCCCTATAAGAAACACAGTAGAGTAGAAGAGTGCTCTTTTCTCAAAAGCAGAGTGTGTTTTTTGTAAGGCGAGCTAGCGTTTGTTTCCCAGTCCTAAATGGAGTTGAATCACATGCAGTTTTTGGTCCTACAAGCAAGAGTTGTTTTCTGGTAATAAAGTCACTACTGCGCTCCCATTGCCATACACAGTGCAAAAAGCACTCGCATCTGTTCCCAGCAAGTACAGTGTATTGGACTGAAGCGGAGCTACTGTTCTTGTCAGTTTCCTAAGCAGATTTGAACTAGATATGGCCCGTGTGTGTAGGAAGCACAGTTCTTTTGTTCTGAGCAAGCTCACTGTTCGAACTCCATAGGAAACACAGTAGAGTAGAAGAGTGCTCTTTTCTCAAAAGCAGAGTGTGTTTCTTGTAAGGCGAGCTAGTGTTTGTTTCCCAGTCAGAAATGGAGTTGAATCCCATGCAGTTTCTGGTCCTACGAGCCTGAGGTGTTTTCTGGTAAGGAAAGTCACTATTGCGCTCCCATTTCCATACACAGTGCAAATAGCATTCTCGTCTGTTCCCAGCAAGTATAGTGTATTGGACTGAAGCGGAGCTACTGTTCTTGTCAGTTTCCTAAGCAGTGATGAACTAGATATGGACCGCGTGTGTAAGAAGCACAGTTCTTTTGTTCGTAGCAAGCTCACTGTTCAGACCCCCTAGGAAACACAGTAGAGTAGAAGAGTGCTCTTTTCTCAAAAGCAGAGTGTGTTTCTTGTAAGGCAAGCTAGCATTTGTTTCCCAGTCCTAAATGGAGTTTAATCACATGCAGTTTTTGGTCCTCCGACCAAGAGTTGTTTTCTGGTAAGGAAAGTCACTATTGCGCTCCCATTTCCATACACAGTGCAAATAGCACTCGCGTCTGTTCCCAGCAATTACAGTGTATTGGACTGAAGCGGAGCTACTGTTCTTGTCAGTTTCCTAAGCAGAGTTGAACTAGATATGGCCCATGTGTTTAGGAAGCAGAGTTCTTTTGTTCTGAGCAAGCTCACTGTTCAGACCCTCTAGGAAACACAGTAGAGTAGAAGAGTGCTCTTTTCTCAAAATCAGAGAGTCTTTCTTGTAAGGCAAGCTAGTGTTTTTTTCCCAGTCAAAAATGGAGTTGAATCCCATGCAGTTTCTTGTCCTATGACTAAGAGTTGTTTTCTGATAAGAAGAGTCACTATTGTGCTCCTATTGCCATACACAGGGCAAATAGCACTCGCGTCTGTTCCCAGCTAGTACAGTGTATTGGACTGAAGAGGAGCTACCGTTCTTGTCAGTTTCCTAAGCAGAGTTGAACTAGATAAGGCCCGTGTGTGTAGGAAGCACAGTTCTTTTGTTCTGAGCAAGCTCAATGTTCGGACCCCATAGGAAACACAGTAGAGTAGAAGAGTGCTCTTTTCTCAAAAGCAGAGTGTCTTTCTTGTAAGGCGAGCTAGTGTTTGTTTCCCAGTCAGAAATGGAGTTGAATCCCATGCAGTTTCTGGTCCTATGAGTAAGAGTTGTTTTCTGATAAGAGGAGACACTATTGTGCTCCTATTGCCATACACAGTGCAAATAGCACTGGCGTCTGTTCCCAGCAAGTACAGTGTATTGGACTGAATAGGAGCTACTGTTCTTGTCAGTTTCCTAAGCAGAGTTGAACTACATATGGTCCGTGTGTGTAGGAAGCACAGTTCTTTTGTTCTGAGCAAGCTCACTGTTCGGACCCCATAGGAAACACAGTAGAGAAGAAGAGTGCTCTTTTCTCAAAAGCAGAGTGTGTTTCTTGTAAGGCGAGCTAGCATTTGTTTCCCAGTCCTAAATGGAGCTGAATCATATGCAGTTTCTGATCCTACGAGCAAGAATTGTTTTCTGGTAAGGAAAGTCACTATTGTGCTCCCAATGCCATACACAGTGCTAATAGGACTCGCGTCTGTTCCCAGCAAGTACAGTGTATTGTACTGAAGAGGAGCTACTGTTCTTGTCAGTTTCCTAAGCAGAGTTGAACTAGATATGGTCCGTGTGTGTAGGAAGCACAGTTCTTTTGTTCTGAGCAAGCTCAATGTTCAGACCCCATAGGAAACACAGTAGAGTAGAAGACTGCTCTTTTCTCAAAAGCAGAGTGTGTTTCTTGTAAGGTGAGCTAGCGTTTGTTTCCCAGTCCTAAATGGAGTTGAATCACATGCAGTTTTTGGTCCTACGAGCAAGAGTTGTTTTCTGGTAATAAAGTCACTGTTGTGCTCCCATTGCCATACACAGTGTAAATAGCACTCGCATCTGTTCCCAGCAAGTACAGTGTATTTTACTGAAGCGGAGCTACTGTTCTTCTCAGTTTGCTAAGCAGAGTTGAACTAGATATGGCCGCTGTGTGTAGGAAGCACAGTTCTTTTGTTCTGAGCAAGCTCACTATTCGGACCCCATAGGAAACACAGTAGAGTAGAAGAGTGCTCTTTTCTCAAAAGCAGAGTGTGTTTCTTGTAAGGCGAGCTAGTGTTTGTTTCCCAGTCAGAAATGGATGTGAATCCCATGCAGTTTCTTGTCCTATGAGTAAGAGTTGTTTTCTGATAAGAAGAGTCACTATTGTGCTCCTATTGCCATACACAGGGCAAATAGCACTCGCGTCTGTTCCCAGCTAGTACAGTGTATTGGACTGAAGAGGAGCTACCGTTCTTGTCAGTTTCCTAAGCAGAGTTGAACTATATGGCCCGTGTGTGTAGGAAGCACAATTCATTTGTTCTGAGCATGCTCAATGTTCGGACACCATAGGAAACACAGTAGAGTAGAAGAGTGCTCTTTTTTCAAAAGCAGAGTGTGTTTCTTGTAAGGCGAGCTAGTGTTTGTTTCCCAGTCAGAAATGGAGTTGAATCACATGCAGTTTCTGGTCCTACAAGCAAGAGGTATTTTCTGGTAAGGAATGTCACTATTGCGCTCCCATTTCCATACACAGTGCAAATAGCACTCGTGTCTGTTCCCAGCAAGTACAGTGTATTGGACTGAATAGGAGCTACTGTTCTTGTCAGTTTCCTAAGCAGAGATGAACTACATATGGTCCGTGTGTGTAGGAAGCACAGTCCTTTTGTTCTGAGCAAGCTCACTGTTTGGACCCCAGAGGAAACACAGTAGAGTAGAAGAGTGCTCTTTTCTCAAAAGCAGAGTGTGTTTCTTGTAAGGCGAGCTAGCATTTGTTTCCCATTCCTAAATGGAGCTGAATCACATGCAGTTTCTGGTCCTACGAGCAAGAGTTGTTTTCTGGTAAGGAAAGTCACTATTATGCTCCCATTGCCATACACAGTGCAAATAGCACTCGCGTCTGTTCCCAGCAAGTACAGTGTATTGGACTGAAGAGGAGCTACTGTTCTTGTCAGTTTTCTAAGCAGAGTTGAACTAGATATGGCCCGTGTGTGTAGGAAGCACAGTTCTTTCGTTCTGAGCAAGCTCACTGTTCGGACCCCATAGGAAACACAGTAGAGTAGAAGAGTGCTCTTTTCTCAAAAGCAGAGTGTGTTTCTTGTTAGGCGAGCTAGCGTTTGTTTCCCAGTCCTAAATGGAGTTGAATCACATGCAGATTCTTGTCCTACGAGCAAGAGTTGTTTTCTGGTAAGAAGAGTCACTATTGCGCTCCCATTGTCATACACAGGGCAAATAGCTCTGGCATCTGTTCCCGGCATGTACAGTGTATTGGACTGAACAGGAGCTACTGTTCTTTTCAGTTTCCTAAGCAGAATTGAACTAGATATGGCAGTATTTGCATGCAGCACAGTTCTTTTATTCTGAGCAAGCTCACTGTTCTGGCACTATAGGAAACACAGTAGAGTAGAAGAGTGCTCTTTTCTCAAAAGCAGAGTGTGTTTCTTGTAAGGAGAGCTAGTGTTTTTTTCCCAGTCAGAAATGGAGTTGAATCCCATGTAGTTTCTGGTCCTACGAGCAAGAGGTGTTTTCTGGTAAGGAAAGTCACTATTGCGCTCCCATTTACATACACAGTGCAAATAGCTCTCACGTCTGTTCCCAGCAAGTACAGTGTATTGGACTGAATAGGAGCTACTGTTCTTGTCAGTTTCCTAAGCAGAGTTGAACTACATATGGTCCGTGTGTGTAGGAAGCACAGTTTTTTTGTTCTGAGCAAGCTCACTGTTCAGACCCCAAAGGAAACACAGTAGAGTAGAAGAGTACTCTTTTCTCAAAAGCAGAGTGTGTTTCTTGTAAGGCGAGCTAGCATTTGTTTCCTAGTCCTAAATGGAGCTGAATCACATGCAGTTTCTGGTCCTACGAGCACGAGTTGTTTTCTGGTAATAAAGTCACTGTTGCACTCCCATTGCCATACACAGTGTAAATAGCACTCGCATATGTTCCCAGCAAGTACAGTGTATTGGACTGAAGCAGAGCTACTGTTCTTGTCAATTTCCTAAGCAGAGTTGAACTAGATATGGCCCATGTGTATAGGAAGCCCTGTTCTTTTGTTCTGAGCAAGCTCACTGTTCGGACCCTATAGGATACACAGTCGAGTAGAAGAGTGCTCTTTTCTCAAAAGCAGAGTGTGTTTCTTGTTACGTGAGCTAGTGTTTGTTTCCCAGTCCTAAATGGAGTTGAATCACATGCAGTTTCTTGTCCTACGAGCAAGAGTTGTTTTCTGGTAATAAGAGTCATTATTGAGCTCCCATTGTCATACACAGGGCAAATAGCACTGTCGTCTGTTCCAAGAATGTACAGTGTTTTGCACTGAAGAGGAGCTACTGTTCTTTTCAGTTTCCTAAGCAGAATTGAACTAGATATGGCAGTATTTGTATGCAGCACAGTTCTTTTGTTCTGAGCAAGCTCACTGTTCTGGCACTATAGGAAACACAGTAGAGTAGAAGAGTGCTCTTTTCTCAAAAGCAGAGTGTGTTTCTTGTAAGGAGAGCTAGCGTTTGATTCCCAGTCCTAAATGGAGTTGAATCACATACAGTTTCTGGTCCTACGAGCAAGAGTTGTTTTCTGGTAATAAAGTCACTCTTGTGCTCCCATTGCCATACACAGTGTAAATAGCACTCCCATCTGTTCCCAGCAAGTACAGTGTATTGGACTGAAGCGGAGCTACTGTTCTTGTCAGTTTCCGAAGCAAAGTTGAACTAGATATGGCCCCTGTGTGTAGGAAGCACAGTTCTTTTGTTCTGAGCAAGCTAACTATTCGGACCCCATAGGAAACACAGTAGAGTAGAAGAGTGCTCTTTTCTCAAAAGCAGAGTGTGTTTCTTGTAAGGCGAGCTAGTGTTTGTTTCCCAGTCAGAAATGGAGTTGAATCCCATGCAGTTTCTTGTCCTATGAGTAAGAGTTGTTTTCTGATAAGAAGAGTCACTATTGTGCTCTTATTGCCATACACAGGGCAAATAGCACTCGAGTCTGTTCCCAGCTAGTACAGTGTATTGGTCTGAAGAGGAGCTACCGTTCTTGTCAGTTTCCTAAGCAGATTTGAACTAGATATGGCCCGTGTGTGTAGGAAGCACAGTTCTTTTCTTCTGAGCAAGCTCACTGTTCGGACCCCATAGGAAACACAGTAGAGTAGAAGAGTGCTCTTTTCTCAAAAGCAGAGTGTGTTTCTTGTAAGGCGAGCTAGTGTTTGTTTCCCAGTCAGAAATGGAGTTGAATCCCATGCAGTTTCTGGTCCTAAGAGCAAGAGTTGTTTTCTGGTAAGGAAAGTCACTATTGCGCTCCCATTGCCATACACAGTGCAAATAGCACTCGCGTCTCTTCCCAGCAATTACAGTGTATTGGACTGAAGCAGAGCTACTGTTCTTGTCAGTTGGCTAAGCAGAGATGAACTAGATATGGCACGTGTGTGTAGGAAGCACAGTACTTTTGTTCTGAGCAAGCTCCCTGTTCAGACACCCTAGAAAACACAGTAGAGTAGAAGAGTGCTCTTTTCTCAAAAGCAGAGTGTGTTTTTTGTAAGGCGAGATAGCGTTTGTTTCGCAGTCCTAAATGGAGTTGAATCACATGCAGTTTTTTGTCCTACGACCAAGAGTTGTTTTCTGGTAAGGAAAGTCACTATTGTGCTCCGATTTACATACACAGTGCAAATAGCACTCGCGTCTGTTCCCAGCAAGTACAGTGTATTGGACTGAAGCGTAGCTACTGTTCTTGTCAGTTGCCTAAGCAGAGTTGAACTAGATATGGCCTCTGTGTGTAGGAAGCACAGTTCTTTTGTTCTGAGCAAGCTCACTATTCAGACTCCGTAGGAAACACAGTAGAGTAGAAGAGTGCTCTTTTCTCAAAATCAGAGTGTCTTTCTTGTAAGGTGAGCTAGTGTTTGTTTCCCAGTCAGAAATGGAGTTGAATCCCATGCAGTTTCTGGTCCTATGAGCAAGAGTTGTTTTCTGATAAGAAGAGTCATTATTGTGCTCCTATTGCCATACACAGTGCAAATAGCACTCGCATCTGTTCCCAGCAAGTACAGTGTATTGGACTGAAGCGGAGCTACTGTTCTTGTCAGTTTCCTAGCAGAATTGAACTACATATGGTCCGTGTGTGTAGGAAGCACAGTTCTTTTGTTCTGAGCAAGCTCACTGTTCGGACCCCATAGGAAACACAGTAGAGTAGAAGAGTGCTCTTTTCTCAAAATCAGAGTGTGTTTCTTGTAAGACGAGCTAGCATTTGTTTCCCAGTCCTAAATGGAGCTGAATCACATGCAGTTTCTGGTCCTACGAGCAAGAGTTGTTTTCTGGTAAAGAAAGTCACTATTGTGCTCTTATTGCCATACACTGTGCAAATAGCACTCGCGTCTGTTCACAGCTAGTACAGTGTATTGGACTGAGAAGGAGCTACTGTTCTTGTCAGTTTCCTAAGCAGAGTTGAAATAGATATGGCCCGTGTGTGTAGGAAGCACAGTTCTTTTGTTCTGAGCAAGCTCACTGTTCGGACCCCATAGGAAACACAGTAGAGTAGAAGAGTGCTCTTTTCTCAAAAGCAGAGTGTTTTTCTTGTAAGGTGAGCTACCGTTTGTTTCCCAGTCCTAAATGGAGTTGAATCACATCCAGTTTTTGGTTCTCCGAGCAAGAGTTGTTTTCTGGTAATAAAGTCACTGTTGCGCTCCCATTGCCATACACAGTGCAAATAGCACTCGCATCTGTTCCCAGCAAGTTCAGTGTATTGGACTGAAGCGGAGCTACTGTTCTTGTCAGTTTCTTAAGCAGATTTGAACTAGATATGGCCCGTGTGTGTAGGAAGCACAGTTCTTTTGTTCTGAGCAAGCTCACTATTTGGACCCCATAGGAAACACAGTAGAGTAGAAGAGTGCTCTTTTCTCAAAATCAGAGAGTCTTTCTTGTAAGGCAAGCTAGTGTTTGTTTCCCAGTCAGAAGTGGAGTTGAATCCCATGCAGTTTCTTGTCCTATGACTAAGAGTTGTTTTCTGATATGAAGAGTCACTATTGTGCTCCTATTGCCATACACAGGGCAAATAGCACTCGCGTCTGTTCACAGCTAGTACAGTGTATTGGACTGAAGAGGAGCTACCGTTCTTGTCAGTTTCCTAAGCAGATTTGAACTAGATATGGCCCGTGTGTGTAGGAAGCACAGTTCTTTTGTTCTGAGCAAGCTCACTGTTCGGACCCCATAGGAAACAGAGTAGAGTAGAAGAGTGCTCTTTTCTCAAAATCAGAGTGTCTTTCTTGGAAGGCGAGCTAGTGTTTGTTTCCCAGTCAGAATTGTAGTTGAATCCCATGCAGTTTCTGGTCCTATGAGCAAGAGTTGTTTTCTGATAAGAAGAGACACTATTGTGCTCCTATTGCCATACACAGTGCAAATAGCACTGGCGTCTGTTCCCAGCAAGTACAGTGTATTGGACTGAATAGGAGCTACTGTTCTTGTCAGTTTCCTAAGCAGAGTTGAACTACATATGGTCCGTGTGTGTAGGAAGCACAGTTCTTTTGTTCTGAGCAAGCTCACTGTTCGGACCCCATAGGAAACACAGTAGAGAAGAAGAGTGCTCTTTTCTCAAAAGCAGAGTGTGTTTCTTGTAAGGTGAGCTAGCATTTGTTTCCCAGTCCTAAATGGAGCTGAATCATATGCAGTTTCTGATCCTACGAGCAAGAGTTGTTTTCTGGTAAGGAAAGTCAGTATTGTGCTCCCATTGCCATACACAGTGCTAATAGCACTCGCGTCTGTTCCCAGCAAGTACAGTGTATTGTACTGAAGAGGAGCTACTGTTCTTGTCAGTTTCCTAAGCAGAGTTGAACTAGATATGGCCCGTGTGTGTAGGAAGCACAGTTCTTTTGTTCTGAGCAAGCTCACTGTTCGGACCCCATAGGAAACACAGTAGAGTAGAAGACTGCTCTTTTCTCAAAAGCAGAGTGTGTTTCTTGTAATGCGAGCGAGCGTTTGTTTCCCAGTCCTAAATGGAGTTGAATCCCATGCAGTTTCTTGTCCTATGAGTAAGAGTTGTTTTCTGATAAGAAGAGTCACTATTGTGCTCTTATTGCCATACACAGGGCAAATAGCACTCGCGTCTGTTCCCAGCTAGTACAGTGTATTGGACTGAAGAGGAGCTACCGTTCTTGTCAGTTTCCTAAGCAGTGTTGAACTAGATATGGCCGGTGTGTGTAGGAAGCACAGTTCTTTTGTTATGAGCCAGCTCACTGTTCGGACCCCTTAGGAAACACAGTAGAGTAGAAGAGTGCTCTTTTCTCAAAAGCAGAGTGTGTTTTTTGTAAGGCGACAAAGCGTTTGTTTCCCAGTCCTAAATGGAGTTGAATTACATGCAGTTTTTTGTCCTACGACCAAGAGTTGTTTTCTGGTAAGGAAAGTCACTATTGCGCTCCCATTTACATTAACAGTGCAAATAGCACTCGCGTCTGTTCCCAGCAAGTACAGTATATTGGACTGAAGCGTAGCTACTGTTCTTGTCAGTTACCTAAGCAGAGTTGAACTAGATATGGCCCCTGTGTGTAGGAAGCACAGTTCTTTTGTTCTGAGCAAGCTCACTATTCGGACCCCATAGGAAACACAGTAGAGTAGAAGAGTGCTCTTTTCTCAAAATCAGAGTGTCTTTCTTGTAAGGAAAGCTAGTGTTTGTTTCCCAGTCAGAAATGGAGTTGAATCCCAAGTAGTTTCTGGTCCTGTGAGCAAGAGTTGTTTTCTGATAAGAAGGGACACTATTGTGCTCCTACTGCCATACACAGTGCAAATAGCACTCGCCTCTGTTCCCAGCAAGTACAGTGTATTGGACTGAATAGGAGCTACTGTTCTTGTCAGTTACCTAAGCAGAGTTGAACTACATATGGTCCGTGTGTGTAGGAAGCACAGTTCTTTTGTTCTGAGCAAGCTCACTGTTCGGACCCCATAGGAAACACAGTAGTGTAGAAGAGTGCTCTTTTCTCAAAAGCAGAGTGTGTTTCTTGTAAGGCGAGCTAGCATTTTTTTTTCCCATCCTAAATGGAGCTGAATCACATGCAGTTTCTGGTCCTACGAGCAAGAGTTGTTTTCTGGTAAGGAAAGTCACTATTGCGCTCCCATTGCCATACACAGTGCAAATAGCCCTCGCATCTGTTCCCAGCAAGTACAGTGTATTGGACTGAAGAGAAGCTACTGTTCTTGTCAGTTTCCTAAGCAGAGTTGAACTAGATATGGCCCGTGTGTGTAGGAAGCACAGTTCTTTTGTTCTGAGCAAGCACAATGTTCGGACCCCATAGGAAACACAGTAGAGTAGAAGACTGCTCATTTCTCAAAAGCAGAGTGTGTTTCTTGTAAGGCGAGCTAGCGTTTGTTTCCCAGTCCTAAATGGAGTTGAATCACATGCAGTTTTTGTTCCTACGAGCAAGAGTTGTTTTCTGGTAATAAAGTCACTGTTGCGCTCCCATTGCCATACACAGTGTAAATAGCACTCGCATCTGTTCCCAGCAAGTACAGCGTATTGGACTGAAGCGGAGCTACTGTTCTTGTCAGTTTCCTAAGCAGAGTTGAACTAGATATGGCCCACGTGTATAGGAAGCACAGTTCTTTTGTTCTGAGCAAGCTCACTGTTCTGGCACTATAGGAAACACAGTAGAGTAGAAGAGTGCTCTTTTCTCAAAAGCAGAGTGTGTTTCTTGTAAGGCGAGCTACTGTTTGTTTCCCAGTCCTAAATGGAGTTGAATCACATGCAGTTTTTGGTCCTACGAGCAAGAGTTGTTTTCTGGTAATAAAGTCACTATTGCCCTCCCATTGCCATACACAGTGCAAATAGCACTCGCATCTGTTCCCAGCAAGTACGGTGTATTGGAATGAAGCAGAGCTACTGTTGTTGTCAGTTTCCTAAGCAGAGATGAACTAGATATGGCCCGTGTGTGTAGGAAGCACAGTTCTTTTGTTCTGAGCAAGCTCACTGTTCGGACCCCCTAGGAAACACAGTAGTGTAGAAGAGTGCTCTTTTCTCAAAATCAGAGAGTCTTTCTTGTAAGGCGAGCTAGTGTTTGTTTCCCAGTCAGAAATGGAGTTGAATCCCATGCAGTTTCTTGTCCTATGAGTAAGAGTTGTTTTCTGATAAGAAGAGTCACTCTTGTGCTCCTATTGCCATACACAGTGCAAATAGCACTCGCGTCTGTTCCCAGCTAGTACAGTGTATTGGACTGCAGAGGAGCTACCGTTCTTGTCAGTTTCCTAAGCAGAGTTGAACTAGATATGGCCCGTGTGTGTAGGAAGCACAGTTCTTTGTTCTGAGCATGCTCAATGTTCGGACCCCATAGGAAACACAGTCGAGTAGAAGAGTGCTCTTTTCTCAAAAGCAGAGTGTGTTTCTTGTTAGGCGAGCTAGCGTTTGTTTCCCAGTCCTAAATGGAGTTGAATCACATGCAGATTCTTGTCCTACGAGCAAGAGTTTTTTTCTGGTAAGAAGAGTCACTATTGCGCTCCCATTGTCATACACAGTGCAAATAGCACTCGCATCTGTTCCCAGCAAGTACAGTGTATTAGACTGAAGCGGAGCTACTGTTCTTGTCAGTTTCCTAAGCCGAGTTGAACTAGATATGGCCCGTGTGTGTAGGAAGCACAGTTCTTTTGTTCTGAGCTAGCTCACTGTTCGGACCCCATAGGAAACACAGTAGAGTTGAAGAGTGCTCTTTTCTCAAAAGCAGAGTATGTTTCTTGTAAGGCGAGCTAGTGTTTGTTTCCCAGTCCTAAATGGAGTTGAATCCCATGCAGTTTCGGGTCCTACGAGCAAGAGGTGTTTTCTGGTAAGGAAAGTCACTATTGTGCTACCATTTCTATACACACTGCAAATAGCACTCGCGTCTGTTCCCAGCAATTACAGTGTATTGGACTGAAGCGGAGCTACTGTTCTTGTCAGTTTTCTAAGCAGAGTTGAACTAGATATGGCCCCTGTGTGCAGGAAGCACAGTTCTTTTGTTCTGAGCAAGCTCACTGTTCTGGCCCTATAGGAAACACAGTAGAGTAGAAGAGTGCTCTTTTCTCTAAAGCAGAGTGTGTTTCTTGTAAGGCTAGCTAGCGTTTGTTTCCCAGTCCTAAATGGAGTTGAATCACATGCAGTTTCTGGTCCTACGAGCAAGAGTTGTTTTCCGGTAAGGAAAGTCACTATTGCGCTGCCATTGCCATACATAGGACAAATAGCACAGTTGTCTCTTCCCAGCAGTACAGTGTATTGGACTGAAGAGGAGCTACTGTTCTTGTCAGGTACCTAAGCAGAATTGAACTAAGTATGGCGGTGTGTGTAGGAAGCACAGTTTTTTTGTTCTGAGCAAGCTCACTGTTCGGACCTCATAGGAATCACAGAAGAGTAGAAGAGTGCTCTTTTCTCTAAAGCAGAGTGTGTTTCTTGTAAGGCGAGCTGGCGTTTGTTTCCTAGTCCTAAATGGAGTTCAATCACAGGCAGTTTCCGGTCCTATGAGCAAGAGTTGTTTTCTCGTAAGGAAAGTCACTATTGTGCTCCCATTGCCATACACAGTGCAAATAGCACTCGCGTCTGTTCCCAGCAAGTACAGTGTATTGGACTGAAGAGGAGCTACTGTTCTTGTCAGTTTCCTAAGCAGAGTTGAACTAGCTATGGACCATGTGTGTAGGAAGCACAGTTCTTTTGTTCTGAGCAAGCTCACTGTTTGGAACCCATAGGAAACACAGTAGAGTAGAAGAGTTCTCTTTTTTCAAAAGCAGAGTGTATTTCATGTAAGGCGAGCTAGCATTTGTTTCTCAGTCCTAAATGGAGTTGAATCATATGCAGTTTCTGGGCCTACGAGCAAGAGTTGTTTTATGGTAAGAAGAGTCATTGTTGCGCTGCAATTGTCATACACAGGACAAATAGCACTGGCGTCTGTTCCCAGCAAGTACAGTGTATTGGACTGAAGAGGATCTACTGTTCTTGTCAGGTTCCTAAGCAGAGTTGAACTAGATATGGCCGTGTGTGTAGGAAGCACAATTTTTTTTTGTTCTGAGCAAGCTCACTGTTGGGAACACATAGGAAACAAAGTAGAATTGAAGAGTGCTCTTTCTCAAAAGCAGAGTGTGTTTCTTGGAAGGCGAGCTAGCGTTTGTTTCCCAGTCCTAAATGGAGTTGAGTCACATGCAGTTTTTTGTCCTACGAGCAAGATTTGTTTTCTGGTAAGACGAGTCACTATTATGCCCCAATTGCCATACACAGTGCAAATAGAACTGGCGTCTGTTCCCCGCAAGTACAGTGTATAGGACTGAAGTGGAGCTACTGTTCTTGTCAGTTTCCTAAGCAGAGTTGAACTAGATATGGCCCGTGTGTGTAGGAAGCACAGTTCTTTTGTTCTGAGCAAGCTCACTGTTCGGACCCCATATGAAACACAGTAGAGTAGAAGAGTGCTCTTTTCTCAAAAGCAGAGTGTGTTTCATGTAAGGCTTGCTAGCATTTGTTTCCCAGTCCTAAATGGAGTTGAATCACATGCAGTTTCTGGTCCTACGAGCAAGAGTTGTTTTCTGGTAAGGAAAGTCACTATTGGGCTCCCATTGCCATCCACAGTGCAAATAGCACTCGTGTCTGTTCCCAGCAAGTACAGTGTATTGGACTGAAGAGGAGCTACTGTTCTTGTCAGTTTCCTAAGCAGAGTTGAACTAGATATGGCCCGTGTGTAGGAAGCACAGTTCTTTTGTTCTGAGCAAGCTCACTCTTCTGGCCCTATGGAAACACAGTAGAGTAGAAGAGTGCTCTTTTCTCTAAAGCAGAGTGTGTTTCTTGTAAGGCGAGCTAGCGTTTGTTTCCCAGTCCTAAATGGAGTTGAATCACATGCAGTTTCTGGTCCTACGAGCAAGAGTTGTTTTCTGGTAAGGAAAGTCACTATTGGGCTCCCATTGCCATCCACAGTGCAAATAGCACTCGCGTCTGTTCCCAGCAAGTACAGTGTATTGGACTGAAGAGGAGCTACTGTTCTTGTCAGTTTCCTAAGCAGAGTTGAACTAGATATGGCCCGTGTGTAGGAAGCACAGTTCTTTTGTTCTGAGCAAGCTCACTCTTCTGGCCCTATGGAAACACAGTAGAGTAGAAGAGTGCTCTTTTCTCTAAAGCAGAGTGTGTTTCTTGTAAGGCGAGCTAGCGTTTGTTTCCCAGTCCTAAATGGAGTTGAATCACATGCAGTTTCTGGTCCTACGAGCAAGAGTTGTTATCCGGTAAGGAAAGTCACTATTGCGCTCCCATTGCCATACACAGTGCAAATAGCACTCGCGTCTGTTCCCAGCAAGTACAGTGTATCGGACTGAAGAGGAGCTACTGTTCTTGTCAGTTTCCTAAGCAGAGTTGAACTAGATATGGCCCGTTCGTGTAGGAAGCACAGTTCCTTTGTTCTGAGCAAGCTCACTGTTCGGACCCCATAGGAAACACAGTAGAGTAGAAGAGTGCTCTTTTCTCAAAAGCAGAATGTGTTTCATGTAAGGCGAGCTAGCATTTGTTTCCCAGTCCTAAATGGAGTTGAATCACATGCAGTTTCTGTTCCTACGAGCAAGAGTTGTTTTCTGGGGAAGAAAGTCAATATTGCACTCCCATTGACATACACAGTTCAAATAGCACTGGCATCTGTTCCCAGCAAGTACAGTGTATTGGACTGAAGAGGAGCTACTGTTCTTGTCAGTTTCCTAAGCAGAGTTGAACTAGATATGGCCCCTGTGTGTAGGAAGCACAGTTCTTTTGTTCTGAGCAAGCTCACTATTCGGTCCCCATAGGAAACACAGTAGAGTAGAAGAGTGCTCTTTTCTCAAAAGCAGAGTGTCTTTCTTGTAAGGAAAACTAGTGTTTGTTTCCCAGTCAGAAATGGAGTTGAATCCCAAGTAGTTTCTGGTCCTATGAGCAAGAGTTGTTTTCTGATAAGAAGGGTCACTATTGTGCTCCTACTGCCATACACAGTGCAAATAGCACTCGCATATGTTCCCAGCAAGTACAGTGTATTGGACTGAATAGGAGCTACTGTTCTTGTCAGTTACCTAAGCAGAGTTGAACTACATATGGTCCGTGTGTGTAGGAAGCACAGTTCTTTTGTTCTGAGCAAGCTCACTGTTCGGACCCCATAGGAAACACAGTAGTGTAGAAGAGTGCTCTTTTCTCAAAAGCAGAGTGTGTTTCTTGTAAGGCGAGCTAGCATTTTTTTTCCCGTCCTAAATGGAGCTGAATCACATGCAGTTTCTGGTCCTACGAGCAAGAGATGTTTTCTGGTAAGGAAAGTCACTATTGCGCTCCCATTGCCATACACAGTGCAAATAGCCCTCGCATCTGTTCCCAGCAAGTACAGTGTATTGGACTAAAGAGAAGCTACTGTTCTTGTCAGTTTCCTAAGCAGAGTTGAACTAGATATGGCCCGTGTGTGTAGGAAGCACAGTTCTTTTGTTCTGAGCAAGCACAATGTTCGGATCCCATAGGAAACACAGTAGAGTAGAAGAGTGCTCTTTTCTCAAAACCAGAGTGTGTTTCTTGTAAGGCGAGCTAGCGTTTGTTTCCCAGTACTAAATGGAGTTGAATCACATGCAGTTTTTGTTCCTACGAGCAAGAGTTGTTTTCTGGTAATAAAGTCACTGTTGCGCTCCCATTGCCATACACAGTGTAAATAGCACTCGCATCTGTTCCCAGCAAGTACAGTGTATTGGACTGAAGCGGAGGTACTGTTCTTGTCAGTTTCCTAAGCAGAGTTGAACTAGATATCGCCCCTGTGTGCAGGAAGCACAGTTCTTTTGTTCTGAGCAAGCTCACTATTTAGACCCCATAGGAGACACAGTAGAGTAGAAGAGTGCTCTTTTCTCAAAATCTTTCTTGTAAGGCGAGCTAGTGTTTGTTTCCCAGTCAGAAATGGAGTTGAATCCCATGCAGTTTCTTGTCCTATGAGTAAGAATTGTTTTCTGATAAGAAGAGTCACTATTGTGCTCCTATTGCCATACACAGTACAAATAGCACTCGCGTCTGTTCCCAGCTAGTACAGTGTATTGGACTGAAGAGGAGCTACCGTTCTTGTCAGTTTCCTAAGCAGAGTTGAACTAGATATGGCCCGTTAGTGTAGGAAGCACAGTTCTTTTGTTCTGAGAAAGCTCACTGTTCGGACCCCATAGGAAACACAGTAGAGTAGAAGAGTGCTCTTTTCTCAAAAGCAGAGTGTGTTTCTTGTAAGGCGAGCTAGCGTTTGTTTCCCAGTCCTAAATGGAGTTGAATCACATGCAGTTTTTGGTCCTACGAGCAAGAGATGTTTTCTGGTAATAAAGTCACTGTTGTGCTCCCATTGCCATACACAGTGTAAATAGCACTCGCATCTGTTCCCAGCAAGTACAGTGTATTGGACTGAAGCGGAGCTACTATTCTTGTCAGTTTCCTAAGCAGAGTTGAACTAGATATGGCCCGTGTGTGTAGGAAGCCCAGTTCTTTTGTTCTGAGGAAGCTCACTGTTCGGATCCCATAGGATACACAGTCGAGTAGAAGAGTGCTCTTTTCTCAAAAGCAGAGTGTGTTTCTTGTAAGGTGAGCTAGCGTTTGTTCCCAGTCCTAAATGGAGTTGAATCACATGCAGATTCTTGTCCTACGAGCAAGAGTTGTTTTCTGGTAAGAACAGTCACTATTGCACTCCCATTGTCATACACAGGGCAAATAGCACTGGCGTCTGTTTCCAGCATGTAGAGTGTATTGGACTGAACAGGAGCTACTGTTCTTTTCAGTTTCCTAAGCAGAATTGAACTAGATATGGCAGTATTTGTAGGAAGCACACTTCTTTTGTTCTGAGCAAGCTCACTCTTCTGGCCCTATAGGAAACACAGTAGAGTAGAAGAGTGCTCTTTTCTCAAAAGCAGAGTGTGTTTCTTGTAAGGCGAGCTACCGTTTGTTTCCCAGTCCTAAATGGAGTTGAATCACATGCAGTTTTTGGTCCTACGAGCAAGAGTTGTTTTCTGGTAATAAAGTAACTATTGCCCTCCCATTGCCATACACAGTGCAAATAGCACTCGCATCTGTTCCCAGCAAGTACAGTGTATTGGACTGAAGCAGAGCTACTGTTGTTGTCAGTTTCCTAAGCAGAGTTGAACTAGATATGGCCCATGTGTTTAGGAAGCACAGTTCTTTTGTTCTGAGCAAGCTCACTGTTCAGACCCCCTAGGAAACACAGTAGAGTAGAAGAGTGCTCTTTTCTCAAAATCAGATAGTCTTTCTTGTAAGGCGAGCTAGTGTTTGTTTCCCAGTCAGAAATGGAGTTGAATCCCATGCAGTTTCTTGTCCTATGAGTAAGAGTTGTTTTCTGATAAGAAGAGTCACTATTGTGCTCCTATTGCCATACACAGTGCAAATAGCACTCGCGTCTGTTCCCAGCTAGTACAGTGTATTGGACTGCAGAGGAGCTACCGCTCTTGTCAGTTTCCTAAGCAGAGTTGAACTATATGGCCCGTGTGTGTAGGAAGCACAGTTCTTTTGTTCTGAGCATGCTCAATGTTCGGACCCCATAGGAAACACAGTCGAGTAGAAGAGTGCTCTTTTCTCAAAAGCAGAGTGTGTTTCTTATTAGGCGAGCTAGCGTTTGTTTCACAGTCCTAAATGGAGTTGAATCACATGCAGATTCTTGTCCTACGAGTAAGAGTTTTTTTCTGGTAAGAAGAGTCACTATTGCGCTCCCATTGTCATACACAGTGCAAATAGCACTCGCATCTGTCCCCAGCAAGTACAGTGTATTGGACTGAAGAGGAGCTACTGTTCTTGTCAGTTTCCTAAGCCGAGTTGAAGTAGATATGGCCCGTGTGTGTAGGAAGCACAGTTCTTTTGTTCTGAGCAAGCTCACTGTTCGGACCCCATAGGAAACACAGTAGTGTAGAAGAGTGCACTTTTCTCAAAAGCAGAGTGTGTTTCTTGTAAGGCAAGCTAGCATTTTTTTTCCCGTCCTAAATGGAGCTGAATCACATGCAGTTTCTGGTCCTACGAGCAAGAGTTGTTTTCTGGTAAGGAAAGTCACTATTGCGCTCCCATTGCCATACACAGTGCAAATAGCCCTCGCATCTGTTCCCAGCAAGTACAGCGTATTGGACTGAAGCGAAGCTACTGTTCTTGTCAGTTTCCTAAGCAGAGTTGAACTAGATATGGCCCACGTGTATAGGAAGCACAGTTCTTTTGTTCTGAGCAAGCTCACTGTTCTGGCACTATAGGAAACACAGTAGAGTAGAAGAGTGCTCTTTTCTCAAAAGCAGAGTGTGTTTCTTGTAAGGCGAGCTACCGTTTGTTTCCCAGTCCTAAATGGAGTTGAATCACATGCAGTTTTTGGTCCTACGAGCAAGAGTTGTTTTCTGGTAATAAAGTCACTATTGCCCTCCCATTGCCATACACAGTGCAAATAGCACTCGCATCTGTTCCCAGCAAGTACAGTGTATTGGAATGAAGCAGAGCTACTGTTGTTGTCAGTTTCCTAAGCAGAGATGAACTAGATATGGCCCGTGTGTGTAGGAAGCACAGTTCTTTTGTTCTGAGCAAGCTCACTGTTCGGACCCCCTAGGAAACACAGTAGAGTAGAAGAGTGCTCTTTTCTCAAAAGCAGAGAGTCTTTCTTGTAAGGCGAGCTAGTGTTTGTTTCCCAGTCAGAAATGGAGTTGAACCCCATGCAGTTTCTTGTCCTATGAGTAAGAGTTGTTTTCTGATAAGAAGAGTCACTCTTGTGCTCCTATTGCCATACACAGTGCAAATAGCACTCGCGTCTGTTCCCAGCTAGTACAGTGTATTGGACTGCAGAGGAGCTACCGTTCTTGTCAGTTTCCTAAGCAGAGTTGAACTATATGGCCCGTGTGTGTAGGAAGCACAGTTCTTTGTTCTGAGCATGCTCAATGTTCGGACCACATAGGAAACACAGTCGAGTAGAAGAGTGCTCTTTTCTCAAAAGCAGAGTGTGTTTCTTGTTAGGCGAGCTAGCATTTGTTTCCCAGTCCTAAATGGAGTTGAATCACATGCAGATTCTTGTCCTATGAGCAAGAGTTTTTTTCTGGTAAGAAGAGTCACTATTGCACTCCCATTGTCATACACAGTGCAAATAGCACTCGCATCTGTTCCCAGCAAGTACAGTGTATTGGACTGAAGCGGAGCTACTGTTCTTGTGAGTATCCTAAGCAGAGTTGAACTAGATATGGCCCGTGTGTGTAGGAAGCACAGTTCTTTTTTTCTGAGCTAGCTCACTGTTCGGACCCCATAGGAAACACAGTAGAGTAGAAGAGTGCTCTTTTCTCAAAAGCAGAGTGTGTTTCTTGTAAGGCGAGCTAGCGTTTGTTTCCCAGTCCTAAATGGAGTTGAATCCCATGCAGTTTCGGGTCCTACGAGCAAGAGGTGTTTTCTGGTAAGGAAAGTCACTATTGTGCTCCCATTTCCATACACAGTGCAAAGAGCACTCGCGTCTGTTCCCAGCAAGTACAGTGTATTGGACTGAAGCGGAGCTACTGTTCTTGTCAGTTTCCTAAGCAGAGATGAACTAGATATGGCCCGTGTGTGTAGGAAGCACAGTTCTTTTGTTCTGAGCAAGCTCACTGTTAGACCCCCTAGGAAACACAGTAGAGTAGAAGAGTGCTCTTTTCTCAAAAGCAGAGTGTGTTTCTTGTAAGGCGAGCTAGCGTTTGTTTCCCAGTCCTAAATGGAGTTGAATCACATTCAGTTTTTTGTCCTATGACCAAGAGTTGTTTTCTGGTAAGGAAAGTCACTATTGCGCTTCCATTTACATAAACAGTGCAAATAGCACTGGCTTCTGTTCCCAGCAAGTACAGTGTATTGGACTGAAGCGGAGCTACTGTTCTTGTCAGTTTCCTAAGCAGAGTTGAACTAGATATGGCCCCTGTGTGTAGGAAACACAGTTCTTTTGTCCTGAGCAAGCTCACTATTCGGACCCCATAGGAAACACAGTAGAGTAGAAGAGTGCTCTTTTCTCAAAAGCAGAGTGTGTTTTTTGTAAGGCGAAATAGCGTTTGTTTCCCAGTCCTAAATGGAGTTGAATCACATGCAGTTTTTTGTCCAACGACCAAGAGTTGTTTTCTGGTAAGGAAAGTCACTATTGCGCTCCCATTTACATTAACAGTGCAAATAGCACTGGCGTCTGTTCCCAGCAAGTACAGTGTATTGGACTGAAGCGTAGCTACTGTTCTTGTCAGTTTCCTAAGCAGAGTTGAACTTTATATGGCCCCTGTGTGTAGTAAGCACAGTTCTTTTGTTCTGAGCAAGCTCACTATTCGGACCCCATAGGAAACACAGAAAAGTAGAAGAGTGCTCTTTTCTCAAAATCAGAGTGTCTTTCTTGTAGGGAGAGCTAGTGTTTGTTTCCCAGTCAGAAATGGAGTTGAATCCCATGCAGTTTCTGGTCCTATGAGCAAGAGTTGTTTTCTGATAAGAAGGGTCACTATTGAGCTCCTACTGCCATACACAGTGCAAATAGCACTCGCCTCTGTTCCCAGCAAGTACAGTGTATTGGACTGAATAGGAGCTACTGTTCTTGTCAGTTTCCTAAGCAGAGTTGAACTACATATGGTCCGTGTGTGTAGGAAGCACAGTTCTTTTGTTCTGAGCAAGCTCACTGTTCGGACCCCATAGGAAACACAGTAGTGTAAAAGAGAGCTCTTTTCTCAAAAGCAGAGTGTGTTTCTTGTAAGGCGAGCTAGCATTTTTTTTCCCGTCCTAAATGGAGCTGAATCACATGCAGTTTCTGGTCCTACGAGCAAGAGTTGTTTTCTGGTAAAGAAAGTCACTATTGCGCTCCCATTGCCATACACAGTGCAAATAGCCCTCGCATCTGTTCCCAGCAAGTACAGTGTATTGGACTGAAGAGAAGCTACTGTTCTTGTCAGTTTCCTAAGCAGAGTTGAACTAGATATGGCCCGTGTGTGTAGGAAGCACAGTTCTTTTGTTCTGAGCAAGCACAATGTTCGGACCCCATAGGAAACACAGTAGAGTAGAAGACTGCTCTTTTCTCAAAAGCAGAGTGTGTTTCTTGTAAGGCGAGCTAGCGTTTGTTTCCCAGTCCTAAATGGAGTTGAATCACATGCAGTTTTTGTTCCTACGAGCAAGAGTTGTTTTCTGGTAATAAAGTCACTGTTGCGCTCCCATTGCCATACACAGTGTAAATAGCACTCACATCTGTTCCCAGCAAGTACAGTGTATTGGACTGAAGCGGAGCTACTGGTCTTGTCAGTTTCCTAAGCAGAGTTGAACTAGATATGGCCCCCGTGTATAGGAAGCACAGTTCTTTTGTTCTGAGCAAATTCACTGTTCTGGCCCAATAGGAAACACACTAGAGTAGAAGAGTGCTCTTTTCTCAAAAGCAGAGTGTGTTTCTTGTAAGGCGAGCTAGCATTTGTTTCCCAGTCCTAAATGGAGTTGAATCACATGCAGTTTTTGGTCCTCCGACCAAGATTTGTTTTCTGGTAAGGAAAGTCACTATTGCGCTCCCATTTCTATACACAGTGCAAATAGCTCTCGCGTCTGTTCCCAGCAATTACAGTGTATTGGACTGAAGCGGAGCTACTGTTCTTGTCAGTTTCCTAAGCAGAATTGAACTAGATATGGCCCCCGTGTGCAGGAAGCACAGTTCTTTTGTTCTGAGCAAGCTCACTATTTGGACCCCATAGGAAACACAGTAGAGTAGAAGAGTGCTCTTTTCTCACAATCAGAGAGTCTTTCTTGTAAGGCGAGCTAGTGTTTGTTTCCCAGTCAGAAATGGAGTTGAATCCCATGCAGTTTCTTGTCCTATGAGTAAGAATTGTTTTCTGATAAGAAGAGTCACTATTGTGCTTCTATTGCCATACACAGTGCAAATAGCACTCGCGTCTGTTCCCAGCTAGTACAGTGTATTGGACTGAAGAGGAGCTACCGTTCTTGTCAGTTTCCTAAGCAGAGTTGAACTAGATATGGCCTGTGTGTGTAGGAAGCACAGTTCTTTTGTTCTGAGAAAGCTCAATGTTCGGACCCCATAGGAAACACAGTAGAGTAGAAGACTGCTCTTTTCTCAAAAGCAGAGCGTGTTTCTTGTAAGGCGAGCTAGCGTTTGTTTCCCAGTCCTAAATGGAGTGGAATCACATGCAGTTTTTGGTCCTACGAGCAAGAGATGTTTTCTGGTAATAAAGTCACTGTTGCGCTCCCATTGCCATACACAGTGTAAATAGCACTCGCATCTGTTCCCAGCAAGTACAGTGTATTGGACTGAAGCGGAGCTACTGTTCTTGTCAGTTTCCTAAGCAGAGTTGAACTAGATATGGCCCGTGTGTGTAGGAAGCCCAGTTCTTTTGTTCTGAGCAAGCTCACTGTTCGGATCCCATAGGATACACAGTCGAGTAGAAGAGTGCTCTTTTCTCAAAAGCAGACTGTGCTTCTTGTTAAGCGAGCTAGCGTTTGTTTCCCAGTCCTAAATGGAGTTGAATCACATGCAGATTCTTGTCCTACGAGCAAGAGTTGTTTTCTGGTAAGAACAGTCACTATTGTACTCCCATTGTCATACACAGGGCAAATAGCACTGGCGTCTGTTTCCAGCATGTACAGTGTATTGGACTGAACAGGAGCTACTGTTCTTTTCAGTTTCCTAAGCAGAATTGAACTAGATATGGCAGTATTTGTAGGAAGCACAGTTCTTTTGTTCTGAGCAAGCTCACTCTTCTGTCCCTATAGGAAACACAGTAGAGTAGAAGAGTGCTCTTTTCTCAAAAGCAGAGTGTGTTTCTTGTAAGGCGAGCTACCGTTTGTTTCCCAGTCCTAAATGGAGTTGAATCACATGCAGTTTCTTGTCCTATGAGTAAGATTTGTTTTCTGATACGAAGAGTCACTATTGTGCTCCTATTGCCATAAACAGTGCAAATAGCACTCACGTCTGTTCCCAGCTAGTACAGTGTATTGGACTGCAGAGGAGCTACCGTTCTTGTCAGTTTCCTAAGCAGAGTTGAACTATATGGCCCGTGTGTGTAGGAAGCACAGTTCTTTTGTTCTGAGCATGCTCAATGTTCGGACCCCATAGGATACACAGTCGAGTAGAAGAGTGCTCTTTTCTCAAAAGCAGAGTGTGTTTCTTGTTAGGTGAGCTAGCGTTTGTTTCCCAGTCCTAAATGGAGTTGAATCACATGCAGATTCTTGTCCTAGGAGCAAGAGTTTTTTTCAGGTAAGAAGAGTCAATATTGCGCTCCCATTGTCATACACAGTGCAAATAGCACTCGCATCTGTTCCCAGCAAGACAGTGTATTGGACGGAAGTGGAGCTACTGTTCTTGTCAGTTTCCTAAGCAGAGATGAACTAGATATGGCCCGTGTGTGTAGGAAGCACAGTTCTTTTGTTCTGAGCAAGCTCACTGTTAGACCCCCTAGGAAACACAGTAGAGTAGAACAGTGATCTTTTCTCAAAAGCAGAGTGTGTTTTTTGTAAGGCGAGATAGCGTTTGTTTCCCTGTCCTAAATGGAGTTGAATCACATGCAGTTTTTGTCCTACGACCAAGAGTTGTTTTCTGGTAAGGAAAGTCACTATTGCGCTCCCATTTACATACACAGTGCAAATAGCACTCGCGTCAGTTCCCAGCAAGTACAGTGTATTGGACTGAAGCGGAGCTACTGTTCTTGTCAGTTTCCTAAGCAGAGATGAACTAGATATGGCCCCTGTGTGTAGGAAGCACAGTTCTTTTGTTCTGAGCAAGCTCACTGTTCGGACCCCATAGGAAACACAGTAGAGTAGAAGACTGCTCTTTTCTCAAAAGCAGAGTGTGTTTCTTGTAAGGCGAGCTAGCGTTTGTTTCCCAGTCCTAAAAGGAGTTGAATCACATGCAGTTTTTGGTCCTATGAGCAAGAGTTGTTTTTTGGTAATAAAGTCACTGTTGCACTCCCATTGCCATACACAGTGTAAATAGCACTCGCATCTGTTCCCAGCAAGTACAGTGTATTGGACTGAAGCGGAGCTACTGTTCTTGTCAGTTTCCTAAGCATAGTTGAACTAGATATGGCCCGTGTGTGTAGGAAGTCCAGTTCTTTTGTTCTGAGCAAGCTCACTGTTCGGACCCCATAGGATACAAGTCGAGTAGAAGAGTGCTCTTTTCTCAAAAGCAGAGTGTGTTTCTTGTATGGCGGGCTAGCATTTGTTTCCCAGTCCTAAATGGAGTTGAATCACATGCAGTTTCTGGTCCTACGAGCAAGAGTTGTTTTCTGGTAAAGAAAGTCACTATTGCGATCCCATTATCATACACAGGGCAAATAGCACTGGCGTCTGTTCCCAGCATGTACAGTGTATTGGACTGAACAGGAGCTACTGTTCTTTTCAGTTTCCTAAGCAGAATTGAACTAGAAATGGCTGTATTTGTAGGAAGCACAGTTCTTTTGTTCTGAGCAAGCTCACTCTTCTGGCCCTATAGGAAACACAGTAGAGTAGAAGAGTGCTCTTTTCTCAAAAGCAGAGTGTGTTTCTTGTAAGGCGAGCTAGCGTTTGTTTCCCAGTCCTAAATGGAGTTGAATCACATGCAGTTTTTGGTCCTACGAGCAAGAGTTGTTTTCTGGTAATAAAGTCACTATTGCGCTCCCATTGCCATACACAGTGCAAATAGCACTCGCATCTGTTCCCAGCAAGTACAGCGTATTGGACTGAAGCGGAGCTACTGTTCTTGTCAGTTTCCTAAGCAGAGTTGAACTAGATATGGCCCACGTGTATAGGAAGCACAGTTCTTTTGTTCTGAGCAAGCTCACTGTTCTGGCACTATAGGAAACACAGTAGAGTAGAAGAGTGCTCTTTTCTCAAAAGCAGAGTGTGTTTCTTGTAAGGTGAGCTAGCGTTTGTTTCCCAGTCCTAAATGGAGTTGAATCACATGCAGATTCTTGTCCTACGAGCAAGAGTTGTTTTCTGGTAAGAACAGTCACTATTGCACTCCCTTTGTCATACACAGGGCAAATAGCACTGGCGTCTGTTTCCAGCATGTAGAGTGTATTGGACTGAACAGGAGCTACTGTTCTTTTCAGTTTCCTAAGCAGAATTGAACTAGATATGGCAGTATTTGTAGGAAGCACACTTCTTTTGTTCTGAGCAAGCTCACTCTTCTGGCCCTATAGGAAACACAGTAGAGTAGAAGAGTGCTCTTTTCTCAAAAGCAGAGTGTGTTTCTTGTAAGGCGAGCTACCGTTTGTTTCCCAGTCCTAAATGGAGTTGAATCACATGCAGTTTTTGGTCCTACGCGCAAGAGTTGTTTTCTGGTAATAAAGTCACTATTGCCCTCCCATTGCCATACACAGTGCAAATAGCACTCGCATCTGTTCCCAGCAAGTACAGTGTATTTGACTGAAGCAGAGCTACTGTTGTTGTCAGTTTCCTAAGCAGAGTTGAACTAGATATGGCCCATGTGTTTAGGAAGCACAGTTCTTTTGTTCTGAGCAAGCTCACTGTTCAGACCCGCTAGGAAACACAGTAGAGTAGAAGAGTGCTCTTTTCTCAAAATCAGAGAGTCTTTCTTGTAAGGCGAGCTAGTGTTTGTTTCCCAGTCAGAAATGGAGTTGAATCCCATGCAGTTTCTTGTCCTATGAGTAAGAGTTGTTTTCTGATAAGAAGAGTCACTATTGTGCTCCTATTGCCATACACAGTGCAAATAGCACTCGCGTCTGTTCCCAGCTAGTACAGTGTATTGGACTGCAGAGGAGCTACCGTTCTTGTCAGTTTCCTAAGCAGAGTTGAACTATATGGCCCGTGTGTGTAGGAAGCACAGTTCTTTTGTTCTGAGCATGCTCAATGTTCGGACCCCATAGGAAACACAGTCGAGTAGAAGAGTGCTCTTTTCTCAAAAGCAGAGTGTGTTTCTTATTAGGCGAGCTAGTGTTTGTTTCACAGTCCTAAATGGAGTTGAATCACATGCAGATTCTTGTCCTACGAGTAAGAGTTTTTTTCTGGTAAGAAGAGTCACTATTGCGCTCCCATTGTCATACACAGTGCAAATAGCACTCGCATCTGTCCCCAGCAAGTACAGTGTATTGGACTGAAGAGGAGCTACTGTTCTTGTCAGTTTCCTAAGCCGAGTTGAAGTAGATATGGCCCGTGTGTGTAGGAAGCACAGTTCTTTTGTTCTGAGCAAGCTAACTGTTCGGACCCCATAGGAAACACAGTAGTGTAGAAGAGTGCTCTTTTCTCAAAGCAGAGTGTGTTTCTTGTAAGGCGAGCTAGCATTTTTTTTCCCGTCCTAAATGGAGCTGAATCACATGCAGTTTCTGGTCCTACGAGCAAGAGTTGTTTTCTGGTAAGGAAAGTCACTATTGCGCTCCCATTGCCATACACAGTGCAAATAGCCCTCGCATCTGTTCCCAGCAAGTACAGTGTATTGGACTGAAGAGAAGCTACTGTTCTTGTCAGTTTCCTAAGCAGAGTTGAACTATATATGGCCCGTGTGTGTAGGAAGCACTGTTCTTTTGTTCTGAGCAAGCACAATGTTCGGACCCCATAGGAAACACAGTAGAGTAGAAGACTGCTCTTTTCTCAAAAGCAGAGTGTGTTTCTTGTAAGGCGAGCTAGCGTTTGTTTCCCAGTCCTAAATGGAGTTGAATCACATGCAGTTTTTGTTCCTACGAGCAAGAGTTGTTTTCTGGTAATAAAGTCACTGTTGCGCTCCCATTGCCATACACAGTGTAAATAGCACTCACATCTGTTCCCAGCAAGTACAGCGTATTGGGCTGAAGCGGAGCTACTGTTCTTGTCAGTTTCCTAAGCAGAGTTGAACTAGATATGGCCCACGTGTATAGGAAGCACAGTTCTTTTGTTCTGAGCAAGCTCACTGTTCTGGCACTATAGGAAACACAGTAGAGTAGAAGAGTGCTCTTTTCTCAAAAGCAGAGTGTGTTTCTTGTAAGGCGAGCTACCGTTTGTTTCCCAGTCCTAAATGGAGTTGAATCACATGCAGTTTTTGGTCCTACGAGCAAGAGTTGTTTTCTGGTAATAAAGTCACTATTGCCCTCCCATTGCCAAACACAGTGCAAATAGCACTCGCATCTGTTCCCAGCAAGTACAGTGTATTGGAATGAAGCAGAGCTACTGTTGTTGTCAGTTTCCTAAGCAGAGATGAACTAGATATGGCCCGTGTGTGTAGGAAGCACAGTTCTTTTGTTCTGAGCAAGCTCACTGTTCGGACCCCCTAGGAAACACAGTAGAGTAGAAGAGTGCTCTTTTCTCAAAAGCAGAGAGTCTTTCTTGTAAGGCGAGCTAGTGTTTGTTTCCCAGTCAGAAATGGAGTTGAACCCCATGCAGTTTCTTGTCCTATGAGTAAGAGTTGTTTTCTGATAAGAAGAGTCACTATTGTGCTCCTATTGCCATACACAGTGCAAATAGCACTCGCGTCTGTTCCCAGCTAGTACAGTGTATTGGACTGAATAGGAGCTACTGTTCTTGTCAGTTACCTAAGCAGAGTTGAACTACATATGGTCCGTGTGTGTAGGAAGCACAGTTCTTTTGTTCTGAGCAAGCTCACTGTTCGGACCCCATAGGAAACACAGTAGTGTAGAAGAGTGCTCTTTTCTCAAAAGCAGAGTGTGTTTCTTGTAAGGCGAGCTAGCATTTTTTTTTCCCATCCTAAATGGAGCTGAATCACATGCAGTTTCTGGTCCTACGAGCAAGAGTTGTTTTCTGGTAAGGAAAGTCACTATTGTGCTCCCATTGCCATACACAGTGCAAATAGCCCTCGCATCTGTTCCCAGCAAGTACAGTGTATTGGACTGAAGAGAAGCTACTGTTCTTGTCAGTTTCCTAAGCAGAGTTGAACTAGATATGGCCCGTGTGTGTAGGAAGCACAGTTCTTTTGTTCTGAGCAAACACAATGTTCGGACCCCATAGGAAACACAGTAGAGTAGAAGAGTGCTCTTTTCTCAAAAGCAGAGTGTGTTTCTTGTAAGGCGAGCTAGCGTTTGTTTCCCAGTCCTAAATGGAGTTGAATCACATGCAGTTTTTGTTCCTACGAGCAAGAGTTGTTTTCTGGTAATAAAGTCACTGTTGAGCTCCCATTGCCATACACAGTGTAAATAGCACTCGCATCTGTTCCCAGCAAGTACAGTGTATTGGACTGAAGCGGAGCTACTGTTCTTGTCAGTTTCCTAAGCAGAGTTGAACTAGATATGGCCCCTGTATGTAGGAAGCACAGTTCTTTTGTTCTGAGCAAGCTCACTGTTCTGGCCCTGTAGGAAACACACTAGAGTAGAAGAGTGCTCTTTTCTCAAAAGCAGAGTTTGTTTCTTGTAAGGCGATCTAGCATTTGTTTCCCAGTCCTAAACGGAGTTGAATCACATGCAGTTTTTGGTCCTACGAGCAAGAGTGGTTTTCTGGTAAGGAAAGTCACTATTGCGCTCCCATTTCCATACTCAGTGCAAATAGCACTCGCGTCTGCTCCCAGCAAGTACAGTGTATTGGACTGAAGCGGAGCTACTGTTCTTGTCAGTTTCCTAAGCAGAGTTGAACTAGATATGGCCCACGTGTATAGGAAGCACAGTTCTTTTGTTCTGAGCAAATTCACTGTTCTGGCACAATAGGAAACACACTAGAGTAGAAGAGTGCTCTTTTCTCAAAAGCAGAGTGTGTTTCTTGTAAGGCGAGGTAGCATTTGTTTCCCAGTCCTAAATGGAGTTGAATCACATGCAGATTTTGGTCCTCCGACCAAGATTTGTTTTCTGGTAAGGAAAGTCACTATTGCGCTCCCATTTCTATACACACTGCAAATAGCACTCGCGTCTGTTCCCAGCAATTACAGTGTATTGGACTGAAGCGGAGCTACTGTTCTTGTCAGTTTCCTAAGCAGAGTTGAACTAGATATGGCCCCTGTGTGCAGGAAGCACAGTTCTTTTGTTCTGAGCAAGCTCACTATTTGGACCCCATAGGAAACACAGTAGAGTAGAAGAGTGCTCTTTTCTCAAAATCAGAGAGTCTTTCTTGTAAGGCGAGCTAGTGTTTGTTTCCCAGTCAGAAATGAAGTTGAATCCCATGAAGTTTCTTGTCCTATGAGTAAGAATTGTTTTCTGATAAGAAGAGTCACTATTGTGCTCCTATTGCCATACACAGTGCAAATAGCACTCGCGTCTGTTCCCAGCTAGTACAGTGTATTGGACTGAAGAGGAGCTACCGTTCTTGACAGTTTCCTAAGCAGAGTTGAACTAGATATGGCCCGTGTGTGTAGGAAGCACAGTTCTTTTGTTCTGAGAAAGCTCAATGTTCGGACCCCATAGGAAACACAGTAGAGTAGAAGAGTGCTCTTTTCTCAAAAGCAGAGTGTGTTTCTTGTAAGGCGAGCTAGCGTTTGTTTCCCAGTCCTAAATGGAGTTGAATCACATGCAGTTTTTGGTCCTACGAGCAAGAGATGTTTTCTGGTAATAAAGTCACTTTTGTGCTCCCATTGCCATACACAGGGCAAATACCACTGGCGTCTGTTTCCAGCATGTACAGTGTATTGGACTGAACAGGAGCTACTGTTCTTTTCAGTTTCCTAAGCAGAATTGAACTAGATATGGCAGTATTTGTACGAAGCACAGTTCTTTTGTTCTGAGCAAGCTCACTCTTCTGTCCCTATAGGAAACACAGTAGAGTAGAAGAGTGCTCTTTTTTCAAAAGCAGAGTGTGTTTCTTGTAAGGCGAGCTACCGTTTGTTTCCAGTCCTAAATGGTGTTGAATCACATGCAGGTTTTGGTCCTACGAGCAAGAGTTGTTTTCTGGTAATAAAGTCACTATTGCGCTCCCATTGCCATACACAGTGCAAATAGCACTCGCATCTGTTCCCAGCAAGTACAGTGTATTGGACTGAAGTGGAGCTACTGTTCTTGTCAGTTTCCTAAGCCGAGTTGAAGTAGATATGGCCCGTGTGTGTAGGAAGCACAGTTCTTTTGTTCTGAGAAAGCTCAATGTTCGGACCCCATAGGAAACACAGTAGAGTAGAAGAGTGCTCTTTTCTCAAAAGCAGAGTGTGTTTCTTGTAAGGCGAGCTAGCGTTTGTTTCCCAGTCCTAAATGGAGTTGAATCACATGCAGTTTTTGGTCCTACGAGCAAGAGATGTTTTCTGGTAATAAAGTCACTTTTGTGCTCCCATTGCCATACACAGGGCAAATAGCACTGGCGTCTGTTTCCAGCATGTACAGTGTATTGGACTGAACAGGAGCTACTGTTCTTTTCAGTTTCCTAAGCAGAATTGAACTAGATATGGCAGTATTTGTACGAAGCACAGTTCTTTGGTCTGAGCAAGCTCACTCTTCTGTCCCTATAGGAAACACAGTAGAGTAGAAGAGTGCTCTTTTTTCAAAATCAGAGTGTGTTTCTTGTAAGGCGAGCTACCGTTTGTTTCCAGTCCTAAATGGTGTTGAATCACATGCAGGTTTTGGTCCTACGAGCAAGAGTTGTTTTCTGGTAATAAAGTCACTATTGCGCTCCCATTGCCATACACAGTGCAAATAGCACTCGCATCTGTTCCCAGCAAGTACAGTGTATTGGACTGAAGCGGAGCTACTGTTCTTGTCAGTTTCCTAAGCATAGTTGAACTAGATATGGCCCGTGTGTGTAGGAAGTCCAGTTCTTTTGTTCTGAGCTAGCTCACTGTTCGGACCCCATAGGATACACAGTCGAGTAGAAGAGTGCTCTTTTCTCAAAAGCAGAGTGTGTTTCTTGTATGGCGGGCTAGCATTTGTTTCCCAGTCCTAAATGGAGTTGAATCACATGCAGTTTCTGGTCCTACGAGCAAGAGTTGTTTTCTGGTAAAGAAAGTCACTATTGCGATCCCATTATCATACACAGGGCAAATAGCACTGGCGTCTGTTCCCAGCATGTACAGTGTATTGGACTGAACAGGAGCTACTGTTCTTTTCAGTTTCCTAAGCAGAATTGAACTAGAAATGGCTGTATTTGTAGGAAGCACAGTTCTTTTGTTCTGAGCAAGCTCACTCTTCTGGCCCTATAGGAAACACAGTAGAGTAGAAGAGTGCTCTTTTCTCAAAAGCAGAGTGTGTTTCTTGTAAGGCGAGCTAGCGTTTGTTTCCCAGTCCTAAATGGAGTTGAATCACATGCAGTTTTTGGTCCTACGAGCAAGAGTTGTTTTCTGGTAATAAAGTCACTATTGCGCTCCCATTGCCATACACAGTGCAAATAGCACTCGCATCTGTTCCCAGCAAGTACAGCGTATTGGACTGAAGCGGAGCTACTGTTCTTGTCAGTTTCCTAAGCAGAGTTGAACTAGATATGGCCCACGTGTATAGGAAGCACAGTTCTTTTGTTCTGAGCAAGCTCACTGTTCTGGCACTATAGGAAACACAGTAGAGTAGAAGAGTGCTCTTTTCTCAAAAGCAGAGTGTGTTTCTTGTAAGGTGAGCTAGCGTTTGTTTCCCAGTCCTAAATGGAGTTGAATCACATGCAGATTCTTGTCCTACGAGCAAGAGTTGTTTTCTGGTAAGAACAGTCACTATTGCACTCCCATTGTCATACACAGGGCAAATAGCACTGGCGTCTGTTTCCAGCATGTAGAGTGTATTGGACTGAACAGGAGCTACTGTTCTTTTCAGTTTCCTAAGCAGAATTGAACTAGATATGGCAGTATTTGTAGGAAGCACACTTCTTTTGTTCTGAGCAAGCTCACTCTTCTGGCCCTATAGGAAACACAGTAGAGTAGAAGAGTGCTCTTTTCTCAAAAGCAGAGTGTGTTTCTTGTAAGGCGAGCTACCGTTTGTTTCCCAGTCCTAAATGGAGTTGAATCACATGCAGTTTTTGGTCCTACGAGCAAGAGTTGTTTTCTGGTAATAAAGTCACTATTGCCCTTCCATTGCCATACACAGTGCAAATAGCACTCGCATCTGTTCCCAGCAAGTACAGTGTATTTGACTGAAGCAGAGCTACTGTTGTTGTCAGTTTCCTAAGCAGAGTTGAACTAGATATGGCCCATGTGTTTAGGAAGCACAGTTCTTTTGTTCTGAGCAAGCTCACTGTTCAGACCCCCTAGGAAACACAGTAGAGTAGAAGAGTGCTCTTTTCTCAAAATCAGAGAGTCTTTCTTGTAAGGCGAGCTAGTGTTTGTTTCCCAGTCAGAAATGGAGTTGAATCCCATGCAGTTTCTTGTCCTATGAGTAAGAGTTGTTTTCTGATAAGAAGAGTCACTATTGTGCTCCTATTGCCATACACAGTGCAAATAGCACTCGCGTCTGTTCCCAGCTAGTACAGTGTATTGGACTGCAGAGGAGCTACCGTTCTTGTCAGTTTCCTAAGCAGAGTTGAACTATATGGCCCGTGTGTGTAGGAAGCACAGTTCTTTTGTTCTGAGCATGCTCAATGTTCGGACCCCATAGGAAACACAGTCGAGTAGAAGAGTGCTCTTTTCTCAAAAGCAGAGTGTGTTTCTTATTAGGCGAGCTAGCGTTTGTTTCACAGTCCTAAATGGAGATGAATCACATGCAGATTCTTGTCCTACGAGTAAGAGTTTTTTTCTGGTAAGAAGAGTCACTATTGCGCTCCCATTGTCATACACAGTGCAAATAGCACTCGCATCTGTCCCCAGCAAGTACAGTGTATTGGACTGAAGAGGAGCTACTGTTCTTGTCAGTTTCCTAAGCCGAGTTGAAGTAGATATGGCCCGTGTGTGTAGGAAGCACAGTTCTTTTGTTCTGAGCAAGCTCACTGTTCGGACCCCAAAGGAAACACAGTAATGTAGAAGAGTGCTCTTTTCTCAAAAGCAGAGTGTGTTTCTTGTAAGGCGAGCTGGCATTTTTTTTCCCGTCCTAAATGGAGCTGAATCACATGCAGTTTCTGGTCCTACGAGCAAGAGTTGTTTTCTGGTAAGGAAAGTCACTATTGCGCTCCCATTGCCATACACAGTGCAAATAGCCCTCGCATCTGTTCCCAGCAAGTACAGTGTATTGGACTGAAGAGAAGCTACTGTTCTTGTCAGTTTCCTAAGCAGAGTTGAACTAGATATGGCCCGTGTGTGTAGGAAGCACAGTTCTTTTGTTCTGAGCAAGCACAATGTTCGGACCCCATAGGAAACACAGTAGAGTAGAAGACTGCTCTTTTCTCAAAAGCAGAGTGTGTTTCTTGTAAGGCGAGCTAGCGTTTGTTTCCCAGTCCTAAATGGAGTTGAATCACATGCAGTTTTTGTTCCTACGAGCAAGAGTTGTTTTCTGGTAATAAAGTCACTGTTGCGCTCCCATTGCCATACACAGTGTAAATAGCACTCGCATCTGTTCCCAGCAAGTACAGCGTATTGGGCTGAAGCGGAGCTACTGTTCTTGTCAGTTTCCTAAGCAGAGTTGAACTAGATATGGCCCACGTGTATAGGAAGCACAGTTCTTTTGTTCTGAGCAAGCTCACTGTTCTGGCACTATAGGAAACACAGTAGAGTAGAAGAGTGCTCTTTTCTCAAAAGCAGAGTGTGTTTCTTGTAAGGCGAGCTACCGTTTGTTTCCCAGTCCTAAGTGGAGTTGAATCACATGCAGTTTTTGGTCCTACGAGCAAGAGTTGTTTTCTGGTAATAAAGTCACTATTGCCTCCCATTGCCATACACAGTGCAAATAGCACTCGCATCTGTTCCCAGCAAGTACAGTGTATTGGAATGAAGCAGAGCTACTGTTGTTGTCAGTTTCCTAAGCAGAGATGAACTAGATATGGCCCGTGTGTGTAGGAAGCACAGTTCTTTTGTTCTGAGCAAGCTCACTGTTCGGACCCCCTAGGAAACACAGTAGAGTAGAAGAGTGCTCTTTTCTCAAAAGCAGAGAGTCTTTCTTGTAAGGCGAGCTAGTGTTTGTTTCCCAGTCAGAAATGGAGTTGAACCCCATGCAGTTTCTTGTCCTATGAGTAAGAGTTGTTTTCTGATAAGAAGAGTCACTATTGTGCTCCTATTGCCATACACAGTGCAAATAGCACTCGAGTCTGTTCCCAGCTAGTACAGTGTATTGGACTGAATAGGAGCTACTGTTCTTGTCAGTTACCTAAGCAGAGTTGAACTACATATGGTCCGTGTGTGTAGGAAGCACAGTTCTTTTGTTCTGAGCAAGCTCACTGTTCGGACCCCATAGGAAACACAGTAGTGTAGAAGAGTGCTCTTTTCTCAAAAGCAGAGTGTGTTTCTTGTAAGGCGAGCTAGCATTTTTTTTCCCGTCCTAAATGGAGCTGAATCACATGCAGTTTCTGGTCCTACGAGCAAGAGTTGTTTTCTGGTAAGGAAAGTCACTATTGTGCTCCCATTGCCATACACAGTGCAAATAGCCCTCGCATCTGTTCCCAGCAAGTACAGTGTATTGGACTGAAGAGAAGCTACTGTTCTTGTCAGTTTCCTAAGCAGAGTTGAACTAGATATGGCCCGTGTGTGTAGGAAGCACAGTTCTTTTGTTCTGAGCAAACACAATGTTCGGACCCCATAGGAAACACAGTAGAGTAGAAGAGTGCTCTTTTCTCAAAAGCAGAGTGTGTTTCTTGTAAGGCGAGCTAGCGTTTGTTTCCCAGTCCTAAATGGAGTTGAATCACATGCAGTTTTTGTTCCTACGAGCAAGAGTTGTTTTCTGGTAATAAAGTCACTGTTGAGCTCCCATTGCCATACACAGTGTAAATAGCACTCGCATCTGTTCCCAGCAAGTACAGTGTATTGGACTGAAGCGGAGCTACTGTTCTTGTCAGTTTCCTAAGCAGAGTTGAACTAGATATGGCCCCTGTATGTAGGAAGCACAGTTCTTTTGTTCTGAGCAAGCTCACTGTTCTGGCCCTATAGGAAACACACTAGAGTAGAAGAGTGCTCTTTTCTCAAAAGCAGAGTTTGTTTCTTGTAAGGCGATCTAGCATTTGTTTCCCAGTCCTAAACGGAGTTGAATCACATGCAGTTTTTGGTCCTACGAGCAAGAGTGGTTTTCTGGTAAGGAAAGTCACTATTGCGCTCCCATTTCCATACTCAGTGCAAATAGCACTCGCGTCTGCTCCCAGCAAGTACAGTGTATTGGACTGAAGCGGAGCTACTGTTCTTGTCAGTTTCCTAAGCAGAGTTGAACTAGATATGGCCCACGTGTATAGGAAGCACAGTTCTTTTGTTCTGAGCAAATTCACTGTTCTGGCACAATAGGAAACACACTAGAGTAGAAGAGTGCTCTTTTCTCAAAAGCAGAGTGTGTTTCTTGTAAGGCGAGGTAGCATTTGTTTCCCAGTCCTAAATGGAGTTGAATCACATGCAGATTTTGGTCCTCCGACCAAGATTTGTTTTCTGGTAAGGAAAGTCACTATTGCGCTCCCATTTCTATACACACTGCAAATAGCACTCGCGTCTGTTCCCAGCAATTACAGTGTATTGGACTGAAGCGGAGCTACTGTTCTTGTCAGTTTCCTAAGCAGAGTTGAACTAGATATGGCCCCTGTGTGCCGGAAGCACAGTTCTTTTGTTCTGAGCAAGCTCACTATTTGGACCCCATAGGAAACACAGTAGAGTAGAAGAGTGCTCTTTTCTCAAAATCAGAGAGTCTTTCTTGTAAGGCGAGCTAGTGTTTGTTTCCCAGTCAGAAATGAAGTTGAATCCCATGAAGTTTCTTGTCCTATGAGTAAGAATTGTTTTCTGATAAGAAGAGTCACTATTGTGCTCCTATTGCCATACACAGTGCAAATAGCACTCGCGTCTGTTCCCAGCTAGTACAGTGTATTGGACTGAAGAGGAGCTACCGTTCTTGACAGTTTCCTAAGCAGAGTTGAACTAGATATGGCCCGTGTGTGTAGGAAGCACAGTTCTTTTGTTCTGAGAAAGCTCAATGTTCGGACCCCATAGGAAACACAGTAGAGTAGAAGAGTGCTCTTTTCTCAAAAGCAGAGTGTGTTTCTTGTAAGGCGAGCTAGCGTTTGTTTCCCAGTCCTAAATGGAGTTGAATCACATGCAGTTTTTGGTCCTACGAGCAAGAGATGTTTTCTGGTAATAAAGTCACTTTTGTGCTCCCATTGCCATACACAGGGCAAATACCACTGGCGTCTGTTTCCAGCATGTACAGTGTATTGGACTGAACAGGAGCTACTGTTCTTTTCAGTTTCCTAAGCAGAATTGAACTAGATATGGCAGTATTTGTACGAAGCACAGTTCTTTTGTTCTGAGCAAGCTCACTCTTCTGTCCCTATAGGAAACACAGTAGAGTAGAAGAGTGCTCTTTTTTCAAAAGCAGAGTGTGTTTCTTGTAAGGCGAGCTACCATTTGTTTCCAGTCCTAAATGGTGTTGAATCACATGCAGGTTTTGGTCCTACGAGCAAGAGTTGTTTTCTGGTAATAAAGTCACTATTGCGCTCCCATTGCCATACACAGTGCAAATAGCACTCGCATCTGTTCCCAGCAAGTACAGTGTATTGGACTGAAGTGGAGCTACTGTTCTTGTCAGTTTCCTAAGCCGAGTTGAAGTAGATATGGCCCGTGTGTGTAGGAAGCACAGTTCTTTTGTTCTGAGAAAGCTCAATGTTCGGACCCCATAGGAAACACAGTAGAGTAGAAGAGTGCTCTTTTCTCAAAAGCAGAGTGTGTTTCTTGTAAGGCGAGCTAGCGTTTGTTTCCCAGTCCTAAATGGAGTTGAATCACATGCAGTTTTTGGTCCTACGAGCAAGAGATGTTTTCTGGTAATAAAGTCACTTTTGTGCTCCCATTGCCATACACAGGGCAAATAGCACTGGCGTCTGTTTCCAGAATGTACAGTGTATTGGACTGAACAGGAGCTACTGTTCTTTTCAGTTTCCTAAGCAGAATTGAACTAGATATGGCAGTATTTGTACGAAGCACAGTTCTTTGGTCTGAGCAAGCTCACTCTTCTGTCCCTATAGGAAACACAGTAGAGTAGAAGAGTGCTCTTTTTTCAAAAGCAGAGTGTGTTTCTTGTAAGGCGAGCTACCGTTTGTTTCCAGTCCTAAATGGTGTTGAATCACATGCAGGTTTTGGTCCTACGAGCAAGAGTTGTTTTCTGGTAATAAAGTCACTATTGCGCTCCCATTGCCATACACAGTGCAAATAGCACTCGCATCTGTTCCCAGCAAGTACAGTGTATTGGACTGAAGCGGAGCTACTGTTCTTGTCAGTTTCCTAAGCATAGTTGAACTAGATATGGCCCGTGTGTGTAGGAAGTCCAGTTCTTTTGTTCTGAGCTAGCTCACTGTTCGGACCCCATAGGATACACAGTCGAGTAGAAGAGTGCTCTTTTCTCAAAAGCAGAGTGTGTTTCTTGTATGGCGGGCTAGCATTTGTTTCCCAGTCCTAAATGGAGTTGAATCACATGCAGTTTCTGGTCCTACGAGCAAGAGTTGTTTTCTGGTAAAGAAAGTCACTATTGCGATCCCATTATCATACACAGGGCAAATAGCACTGGCGTCTGTTCCCAGCATGTACAGTGTATTGGACTGAACAGGAGCTACTGTTCTTTTCAGTTTCCTAAGCAGAATTGAACTAGAAATGGCTGTATTTGTAGGAAGCACAATTCTTTTGTTCTGAGCAAGCTCACTCTTCTGGCCCTATAGGAAACACAGTAGAGTAGAAGAGTGCTCTTTTCTCAAAAGCAGAGTGTGTTTCTTGTAAGGCGAGCTAGCGTTTGTTTCCCAGTCCTAAATGGAGTTGAAACACATGCAGTTTTTGGTCCTACGAGCAAGAGTTGTTTTCTGGTAATAAAGTCACTATTGCGCTCCCATTGCCATACACAGTGCAAATAGCACTCGCATCTGTTCCCAGCAAGTACAGCGTATTGGACTGAAGCGGAGCTACTGTTCTTGTCAGTTTCCTAAGCAGAGTTGAACTAGATATGGCCCACGTGTATAGGAAGCACAGTTCTTTTGTTCTGAGCAAGCTCACTGTTCTGGCACTATAGGAAACACAGTAGAGTAGAAGAGTGCTCTTTTCTCAAAAGCAGAGTGTGTTTCTTGTAAGGTGAGCTAGCGTTTGTTTCCCAGTCCTAAATGGAGTTGAATCACATGCAGATTCTTATCCTACGAGCAAGAGTTGTTTTCTGGTAAGAACAGTCACTATTGCACTCCCATTTTCATACACAGGGCAAATAGCACTGGCGTCTGTTTCCAGCATGTAGAGTGTATTGGACTGAACAGGAGCTACTGTTCTTTTCAGTTTCCTAAGCAGAATTGAACTAGATATGGCAGTATTTGTAGGAAGCACACTTCTTTTGTTCTGAGCAAGCTCACTCTTCTGGCCCTATAGGAAACACAGTAGAGTAGAAGAGTGCTCTTTTCTCAAAAGCAGAGTGTGTTTCTTGTAAGGCGAGCTACCGTTTGTTTCCCAGTCCTAAATGGAGTTGAATCACATGCAGTTTTTGGTCCTACGAGCAAGAGTTGTTTTCTGGTAATAAAGTCACTATTGCCCTTCCATTGCCATACACAGTGCAAATAGCACTCGCATCTGTTCCCAGCAAGTACAGTGTATTTGACTGAAGCAGAGCTACTGTTGTTGTCAGTTTCCTAAGCAGAGTTGAACTAGATATGGCCCATGTGTTTAGGAAGCACAGTTCTTTTGTTCTGAGCAAGCTCACTGTTCAGACCCCCTAGGAAACACAGTAGAGTAGAAGAGTGCTCTTTTCTCAAAATCAGAGAGTCTTTCTTGTAAGGCGAGCTAGTGTTTGTTTCCCAGTCAGAAATGGAGTTGAATCCCATGCAGTTTCTTGTCCTATGAGTAAGAGTTGTTTTCTGATAAGAAGAGTCACTATTGTGCTCCTATTGCCATACACAGTGCAAATAGCACTCGCGTCTGTTCCCAGCTAGTACAGTGTATTGGACTGCAGAGGAGCTACCGTTCTTGTCAGTTTCCTAAGCAGAGTTGAACTATATGGCCCGTGTGTGTAGGAAGCACAGTTCTTTTGTTCTGAGCATGCTCAATGTTCGGACCCCATAGGAAACACAGTCGAGTAGAAGAGTGCTCTTTTCTCAAAAGCAGAGTGTGTTTCTTATTAGGCGAGCTAGCGTTTGTTTCACAGTCCTAAATGGAGATGAATCACATGCAGATTCTTGTCCTACGAGTAAGAGTTTTTTTCTGGTAAGAAGAGTCACTATTGCGCTCCCATTGTCATACACAGTGCAAATAGCACTCGCATCTGTCCCCAGCAAGTACAGTGTATTGGACTGAAGAGGAGCTACTGTTCTTGTCAGTTTCCTAAGCCGAGTTGAAGTAGATATGGCCCGTGTGTGTAGGAAGCACAGTTCTTTTGTTCTGAGCAAGCTCACTGTTCGGACCCCAAAGGAAACACAGTAATGTAGAAGAGTGCTCTTTTCTCAAAAGCAGAGTGTGTTTCTTGTAAGGCGAGCTGGCATTTTTTTTCCCGTCCTAAATGGAGCTGAATCACATGCAGTTTCTGGTCCTACGAGCAAGAGTTGTTTTCTGGTAAGGAAAGTCACTATTGCGCTCCCATTGCCATACACAGTGCAAATAGCCCTCGCATCTGTTCCCAGCAAGTACAGTGTATTGGACTGAAGAGAAGCTACTGTTCTTGTCAGTTTCCTAAGCAGAGTTGAACTAGATATGGCCCGTGTGTGTAGGAAGCACAGTTCTTTTGTTCTGAGCAAGCACAATGTTCGGACCCCATAGGAAACACAGTAGAGTAGAAGACTGCTCTTTTCTCAAAAGCAGAGTGTGTTTCTTGTAAGGCGAGCTAGCGTTTGTTTCCCAGTCCTAAATGGAGTTGAATCACATGCAGTTTTTGTTCCTACGAGCAAGAGTTGTTTTCTGGTAATAAAGTCACTGTTGCGCTCCCATTGCCATACACAGTGTAAATAGCACTCGCATCTGTTCCCAGCAAGTACAGCGTATTGGGCTGAAGCGGAGCTACTGTTCTTGTCAGTTTCCTAAGCAGAGTTGAACTAGATATGGCCCACGTGTATAGGAAGCACAGTTCTTTTGTTCTGAGCAAGCTCACTGTTCTGGCACTATAGGAAACACAGTAGAGTAGAAGAGTGCTCTTTTCTCAAAAGCAGAGTGTGTTTCTTGTAAGGCGAGCTACCGTTTGTTTCCCAGTCCTAAGTGGAGTTGAATCACATGCAGTTTTTGGTCCTACGAGCAAGAGTTGTTTTCTGGTAATAAAGTCACTATTGCCTCCCATTGCCATACACAGTGCAAATAGCACTCGCATCTGTTCCCAGCAAGTACAGTGTATTGGAATGAAGCAGAGCTACTGTTGTTGTCAGTTTCCTAAGCAGAGATGAACTAGATATGGCCCGTGTGTGTAGGAAGCACAGTTCTTTTGTTCTGAGCAAGCTCACTGTTCGGACCCCCTAGGAAACACAGTAGAGTAGAAGAGTGCTCTTTTCTCAAAAGCAGAGAGTCTTTCTTGTAAGGCGAGCTAGTGTTTGTTTCCCAGTCAGAAATGGAGTTGAACCCCATGCAGTTTCTTGTCCTATGAGTAAGAGTTGTTTTCTGATAAGAAGAGTCACTATTGTGCTCCTATTGCCATACACAGTGCAAATAGCACTCGAGTCTGTTCCCAGCTAGTACAGTGTATTGGACTGAATAGGAGCTACTGTTCTTGTCAGTTACCTAAGCAGAGTTGAACTACATATGGTCCGTGTGTGTAGGAAGCACAGTTCTTTTGTTCTGAGCAAGCTCACTGTTCGGACCCCATAGGAAACACAGTAGTGTAGAAGAGTGCTCTTTTCTCAAAAGCAGAGTGTGTTTCTTGTAAGGCGAGCTAGCATTTTTTTTCCCGTCCTAAATGGAGCTGAATCACATGCAGTTTCTGGTCCTACGAGCAAGAGTTGTTTTCTGGTAAGGAAAGTCACTATTGTGCTCCCATTGCCATACACAGTGCAAATAGCCCTCGCATCTGTTCCCAGCAAGTACAGTGTATTGGACTGAAGAGAAGCTACTGTTCTTGTCAGTTTCCTAAGCAGAGTTGAACTAGATATGGCCCGTGTGTGTAGGAAGCACAGTTCTTTTGTTCTGAGCAAACACAATGTTCGGACCCCATAGGAAACACAGTAGAGTAGAAGAGTGCTCTTTTCTCAAAAGCAGAGTGTGTTTCTTGTAAGGCGAGCTAGCGTTTGTTTCCCAGTCCTAAATGGAGTTGAATCACATGCAGTTTTTGTTCCTACGAGCAAGAGTTGTTTTCTGGTAATAAAGTCACTGTTGAGCTCCCATTGCCATACACAGTGTAAATAGCACTCGCATCTGTTCCCAGCAAGTACAGTGTATTGGACTGAAGCGGAGCTACTGTTCTTGTCAGTTTCCTAAGCAGAGTTGAACTAGATATGGCCCCTGTATGTAGGAAGCACAGTTCTTTTGTTCTGAGCAAGCTCACTGTTCTGGCCCTATAGGAAACACACTAGAGTAGAAGAGTGCTCTTTTCTCAAAAGCAGAGTTTGTTTCTTGTAAGGCGATCTAGCATTTGTTTCCCAGTCCTAAACGGAGTTGAATCACATGCAGTTTTTGGTCCTACGAGCAAGAGTGGTTTTCTGGTAAGGAAAGTCACTATTGCGCTCCCATTTCCATACTCAGTGCAAATAGCACTCGCGTCTGCTCCCAGCAAGTACAGTGTATTGGACTGAAGCGGAGCTACTGTTCTTGTCAGTTTCCTAAGCAGAGTTGAACTAGATATGGCCCACGTGTATAGGAAGCACAGTTCTTTTGTTCTGAGCAAATTCACTGTTCTGGCACAATAGGAAACACACTAGAGTAGAAGAGTGCTCTTTTCTCAAAAGCAGAGTGTGTTTCTTGTAAGGCGAGGTAGCATTTGTTTCCCAGTCCTAAATGGAGTTGAATCACATGCAGATTTTGGTCCTCCGACCAAGATTTGTTTTCTGGTAAGGAAAGTCACTATTGCGCTCCCATTTCTATACACACTGCAAATAGCACTCGCGTCTGTTCCCAGCAATTACAGTGTATTGGACTGAAGCGGAGCTACTGTTCTTGTCAGTTTCCTAAGCAGAGTTGAACTAGATATGGCCCCTGTGTGCCGGAAGCACAGTTCTTTTGTTCTGAGCAAGCTCACTATTTGGACCCCATAGGAAACACAGTAGAGTAGAAGAGTGCTCTTTTCTCAAAATCAGAGAGTCTTTCTTGTAAGGCGAGCTAGTGTTTGTTTCCCAGTCAGAAATGAAGTTGAATCCCATGAAGTTTCTTGTCCTATGAGTAAGAATTGTTTTCTGATAAGAAGAGTCACTATTGTGCTCCTATTGCCATACACAGTGCAAATAGCACTCGCGTCTGTTCCCAGCTAGTACAGTGTATTGGACTGAAGAGGAGCTACCGTTCTTGACAGTTTCCTAAGCAGAGTTGAACTAGATATGGCCCGTGTGTGTAGGAAGCACAGTTCTTTTGTTCTGAGAAAGCTCAATGTTCGGACCCCATAGGAAACACAGTAGAGTAGAAGAGTGCTCTTTTCTCAAAAGCAGAGTGTGTTTCTTGTAAGGCGAGCTAGCGTTTGTTTCCCAGTCCTAAATGGAGTTGAATCACATGCAGTTTTTGGTCCTACGAGCAAGAGATGTTTTCTGGTAATAAAGTCACTTTTGTGCTCCCATTGCCATACACAGGGCAAATACCACTGGCGTCTGTTTCCAGCATGTACAGTGTATTGGACTGAACAGGAGCTACTGTTCTTTTCAGTTTCCTAAGCAGAATTGAACTAGATATGGCAGTATTTGTACGAAGCACAGTTCTTTTGTTCTGAGCAAGCTCACTCTTCTGTCCCTATAGGAAACACAGTAGAGTAGAAGAGTGCTCTTTTTTCAAAAGCAGAGTGTGTTTCTTGTAAGGCGAGCTACCATTTGTTTCCAGTCCTAAATGGTGTTGAATCACATGCAGGTTTTGGTCCTACGAGCAAGAGTTGTTTTCTGGTAATAAAGTCACTATTGCGCTCCCATTGCCATACACAGTGCAAATAGCACTCGCATCTGTTCCCAGCAAGTACAGTGTATTGGACTGAAGTGGAGCTACTGTTCTTGTCAGTTTCCTAAGCCGAGTTGAAGTAGATATGGCCCGTGTGTGTAGGAAGCACAGTTCTTTTGTTCTGAGCTAGCTCACTGTTCGGACCCCATAGGATACACAGTCGAGTAGAAGAGTGCTCTTTTCTCAAAAGCAGAGTGTGTTTCTTGTATGGCGGGCTAGCATTTGTTTCCCAGTCCTAAATGGAGTTGAATCACATGCAGTTTCTGGTCCTACGAGCAAGAGTTGTTTTCTGGTAAAGAAAGTCACTATTGCGATCCCATTATCATACACAGGGCAAATAGCACTGGCGTCTGTTCCCAGCATGTACAGTGTATTGGACTGAACAGGAGCTACTGTTCTTTTCAGTTTCCTAAGCAGAATTGAACTAGAAATGGCTGTATTTGTAGGAAGCACAGTTCTTTTGTTCTGAGCAAGCTCACTCTTCTGGCCCTATAGGAAACACAGTAGAGTAGAAGAGTGCTCTTTTCTCAAAAGCAGAGTGTGTTTCTTGTAAGGCGAGCTAGCGTTTGTTTCCCAGTCCTAAATGGAGTTGAATCACATGCAGTTTTTGGTCCTACGAGCAAGAGTTGTTTTCTGGTAATAAAGTCACTATTGCGCTCCCATTGCCATACACAGTGCAAATAGCACTCGCATCTGTTCCCAGCAAGTACAGCGTATTGGACTGAAGCGGAGCTACTGTTCTTGTCAGTTTCCTAAGCAGAGTTGAACTAGATATGGCCCACGTGTATAGGAAGCACAGTTCTTTTGTTCTGAGCAAGCTCACTGTTCTGGCACTATAGGAAACACAGTAGAGTAGAAGAGTGCTCTTTTCTCAAAAGCAGAGTGTGTTTCTTGTAAGGTGAGCTAGCGTTTGTTTCCCAGTCCTAAATGGAGTTGAATCACATGCAGATTCTTGTCCTACGAGCAAGAGTTGTTTTCTGGTAAGAACAGTCACTATTGCACTCCCATTGTCATACACAGGGCAAATAGCACTGGCGTCTGTTTCCAGCATGTAGAGTGTATTGGACTGAACAGGAGCTACTGTTCTTTTCAGTTTACTAAGCAGAATTGAACTAGATATGGCAGTATTTGTAGGAAGCACACTTCTTTTGTTCTGAGCAAGCTCACTCTTCTGGCCCTATAGGAAACACAGTAGAGTAGAAGAGTGCTCTTTTCTCAAAAGCAGAGTGTGTTTCTTGTAAGGCGAGCTACCGTTTGTTTCCCAGTCCTAAGTGGAGTTGAATCACATGCAGTTTTTGGTCCTACGAGCAAGAGTTGTTTTCTGGTAATAAAGTCACTATTGCCTCCCATTGCCATACACAGTGCAAATAGCACTCGCATCTGTTCCCAGCAAGTACAGTGTATTGGAATGAAGCAGAGCTACTGTTGTTGTCAGTTTCCTAAGCAGAGATGAACTAGATATGGCCCGTGTGTGTAGGAAGCACAGTTCTTTTGTTCTGAGCAAGCTCACTGTTCGGACCCCCTAGGAAACACAGTAGAGTAGAAGAGTGCTCTTTTCTCAAAAGCAGAGAGTCTTTCTTGTAAGGCGAGCTAGTGTTTGTTTCCCAGTCAGAAATGGAGTTGAACCCCATGCAGTTTCTTGTCCTATGAGTAAGAGTTGTTTTCTGATAAGAAGAGTCACTATTGTGCTCCTATTGCCATACACAGTGCAAATAGCACTCGAGTCTGTTCCCAGCTAGTACAGTGTATTGGACTGAATAGGAGCTACTGTTCTTGTCAGTTACCTAAGCAGAGTTGAACTACATATGGTCCGTGTGTGTAGGAAGCACAGTTCTTTTGTTCTGAGCAAGCTCACTGTTCGGACCCCATAGGAAACACAGTAGTGTAGAAGAGTGCTCTTTTCTCAAAAGCAGAGTGTGTTTCTTGTAAGGCGAGCTAGCATTTTTTTTTTCCCGTCCTAAATGGAGCTGAATCACATGCAGTTTCTGGTCCTACGAGCAAGAGTTGTTTTCTGGTAAGGAAAGTCACTATTGTGCTCCCATTGCCATACACAGTGCAAATAGCCCTCGCATCTGTTCCCAGCAAGTACAGTGTATTGGACTGAAGAGAAGCTACTGTTCTTGTCAGTTTCCTAAGCAGAGTTGAACTAGATATGGCCCGTGTGTGTAGGAAGCACAGTTCTTTTGTTCTGAGCAAACACAATGTTCGGACCCCATAGGAAACACAGTAGAGTAGAAGAGTGCTCTTTTCTCAAAAGCAGAGTGTGTTTCTTGTAAGGCGAGCTAGCGTTTGTTTCCCAGTCCTAAATGGAGTTGAATCACATGCAGTTTTTGTTCCTACGAGCAAGAGTTGTTTTCTGGTAATAAAGTCACTGTTGAGCTCCCATTGCCATACACAGTGTAAATAGCACTCGCATCTGTTCCCAGCAAGTACAGTGTATTGGACTGAAGCGGAGCTACTGTTCTTGTCAGTTTCCTAAGCAGAGTTGAACTAGATATGGCCCCTGTATGTAGGAAGCACAGTTCTTTTGTTCTGAGCAAGCTCACTGTTCTGGCCCTATAGGAAACACACTAGAGTAGAAGAGTGCTCTTTTCTCAAAAGCAGAGTTTGTTTCTTGTAAGGCGATCTAGCATTTGTTTCCCAGTCCTAAACGGAGTTGAATCACATGCAGTTTTTGGTCCTACGAGCAAGAGTGGTTTTCTGGTAAGGAAAGTCACTATTGCGCTCCCATTTCCATACTCAGTGCAAATAGCACTCGCGTCTGCTCCCAGCAAGTACAGTGTATTGGACTGAAGCGGAGCTACTGTTCTTGTCAGTTTCCTAAGCAGAGTTGAACTAGATATGGCCCACGTGTATAGGAAGCACAGTTCTTTTGTTCTGAGCAAATTCACTGTTCTGGCACAATAGGAAACACACTAGAGTAGAAGAGTGCTCTTTTCTCAAAAGCAGAGTGTGTTTCTTGTAAGGCGAGGTAGCATTTGTTTCCCAGTCCTAAATGGAGTTGAATCACATGCAGATTTTGGTCCTCCGACCAAGATTTGTTTTCTGGTAAGGAATGTCACTATTGCGCTCCCATTTCTATACACACTGCAAATAGCACTCGCGTCTGTTCCCAGCAATTACAGTGTATTGGACTGAAGCGGAGCTACTGTTCTTGTCAGTTTCCTAAGCAGAGTTGAACTAGATATGGCCCCTTTGTGCCGGAAGCACAGTTCTTTTGTTCTGAGCAAGCTCACTATTTGGACCCCATAGGAAACACAGTAGAGTAGAAGAGTGCTCTTTTCTCAAAATCAGAGAGTCTTTCTTGTAAGGCGAGCTAGTGTTTGTTTCCCAGTCAGAAATGAAGTTGAATCCCATGAAGTTTCTTGTCCTATGAGTAAGAATTGTTTTCTGATAAGAAGAGTCACTATTGTGCTCCTATTGCCATACACAGTGCAAATAGCACTCGCGTCTGTTCCCAGCTAGTACAGTGTATTGGACTGAAGAGGAGCTACCGTTCTTGACAGTTTCCTAAGCAGAGTTGAACTAGATATGGCCCGTGTGTGTAGGAAGCACAGTTCTTTTGTTCTGAGAAAGCTCAATGTTCGGACCCCATAGGAAACACAGTAGAGTAGAAGAGTGCTCTTTTCTCAAAAGCAGAGTGTGTTTCTTGTAAGGCGAGCTAGCGTTTGTTTCCCAGTCCTAAATGGAGTTGAATCACATGCAGTTTTTGGTCCTACGAGCAAGAGATGTTTTCTGGTAATAAAGTCACTTTTGTGCTCCCATTGCCATACACAGGGCAAATAGCACTGGCGTCTGTTTCCAGCATGTACAGTGTATTGGACTGAACAGGAGCTACTGTTCTTTTCAGTTTCCTAAGCAGAATTGAACTAGATATGGCAGTATTTGTACGAAGCACAGTTCTTTGGTCTGAGCAAGCTCACTCTTCTGTCCCTATAGGAAACACAGTAGAGTAGAAGAGTGCTCTTTTTTCAAAAGCAGAGTGTGTTTCTTGTAAGGCGAGCTACCGTTTGTTTCCAGTCCTAAATGGTGTTGAATCACATGCAGGTTTTGGTCCTACGAGCAAGAGTTGTTTTCTGGTAATAAAGTCACTATTGCGCTCCCATTGCCATACACAGTGCAAATAGCACTCGCATCTGTTCCCAGCAAGTACAGTGTATTGGACTGAAGCGGAGCTACTGTTCTTGTCAGTTTCCTAAGCATAGTTGAACTAGATATGGCCCGTGTGTGTAGGAAGTCCAATTCTTTTGTTCTGAGCTAGCTCACTGTTCGGACCCCATAGGATACACAGTCGAGTAGAAGAGTGCTCTTTTCTCAAAAGCAGAGTGTGTTTCTTGTATGGCGGGCTAGCATTTGTTTCCCAGTCCTAAATGGAGTTGAATCACATGCAGTTTCTGGTCCTACGAGCAAGAGTTGTTTTCTGGTAAAGAAAGTCACTATTGCGATCCCATTATCATACACAGGGCAAATAGCACTGGCGTCTGTTCCCAGCATGTACAGTGTATTGGACTGAACAGGAGCTACTGTTCTTTTCAGTTTCCTAAGCAGAATTGAACTAGAAATGGCTGTATTTGTAGGAAGCACAGTTCTTTTGTTCTGAGCAAGCTCACTCTTCTGGCCCTATAGGAAACACAGTAGAGTAGAAGAGTGCTCTTTTCTCAAAAGCAGAGTGTGTTTCTTGTAAGGCGAGCTAGCGTTTGTTTCCCAGTCCTAAATGGAGTTGAATCACATGCAGTTTTTGGTCCTACGAGCAAGAGTTGTTTTCTGGTAATAAAGTCACTATTGCGCTCCCATTGCCATACACAGTGCAAATAGCACTCGCATCTGTTCCCAGCAAGTACAGCGTATTGGACTGAAGCGGAGCTACTGTTCTTGTCAGTTTCCTAAGCAGAGTTGAACTAGATATGGCCCACGTGTATAGGAAGCACAGTTCTTTTGTTCTGAGCAAGCTCACTGTTCTGGCACTATAGGAAACACAGTAGAGTAGAAGAGTGCTCTTTTCTCAAAAGCAGAGTGTGTTTCTGTAAGGTGAGCTAGCGTTTGTTTCCCAGTCCTAAATGGAGTTGAATCACATGCAGATTCTTGTCCTACGAGCAAGAGTTGTTTTCTGGTAAGAACAGTCACTATTGCACTCCCATTGTCATACACAGGGCAAATAGCACTGGCGTCTGTTTCCAGCATGTAGAGTGTATTGGACTGAACAGGAGCTACTGTTCTTTTCAGTTTCCTAAGCAGAATTGAACTAGATATGGCAGTATTTGTAGGAAGCACACTTCTTTTGTTCTGAGCAAGCTCACTCTTCTGGCCCTATAGGAAACACAGTAGAGTAGAAGAGTGCTCTTTTCTCAAAAGCAGAGTGTGTTTCTTGTAAGGCGAGCTACCGTTTGTTTCCCAGTCCTAAATGGAGTTGAATCACATGCAGTTTTTGGTCCTACGAGCAAGAGTTGTTTTCTGGTAATAAAGTCACTATTGCCCTTCCATTGCCATACACAGTGCAAATAGCACTCGCATCTGTTCTCAGCAAGTACAGTGTATTTGACTGAAGCAGAGCTACTGTTGTTGTCAGTTTCCTAAGCAGAGTTGAACTAGATATGGCCCATGTGTTTAGGAAGCACAGTTCTTTTGTTCTGAGCAAGCTCACTGTTCAGACCCCCTAGGAAACACAGTAGAGTAGAAGAGTGCTCTTTTCTCAAAATCAGAGAGTCTTTCTTGTAAGGCGAGCTAGTGTTTGTTTCCCAGTCAGAAATGGAGTTGAATCCCATGCAGTTTCTTGTCCTATGAGTAAGAGTTGTTTTCTGATAAGAAGAGTCACTATTGTGCTCCTATTGCCATACACAGTGCAAATAGCACTCGCGTCTGTTCCCAGCTAGTACAGTGTATTGGACTGCAGAGGAGCTACCGTTCTTGTCAGTTTCCTAAGCAGAGTTGAACTATATGGCCCGTGTGTGTAGGAAGCACAGTTCTTTTGTTCTGAGCATGCTCAATGTTCGGACCCCATAGGAAACACAGTCGAGTAGAAGAGTGCTCTTTTCTCAAAAGCAGAGTGTGTTTCTTATTAGGCGAGCTAGCGTTTGTTTCACAGTCCTAAATGGAGATGAATCACATGCAGATTCTTGTCCTACGAGTAAGAGTTTTTTTCTGGTAAGAAGAGTCACTATTGCGCTCCCATTGTCATACACAGTGCAAATAGCACTCGCATCTGTCCCCAGCAAGTACAGTGTATTGGACTGAAGAGGAGCTACTGTTCTTGTCAGTTTCCTAAGCCGAGTTGAAGTAGATATGGCCCGTGTGTGTAGGAAGCACAGTTCTTTTGTTCTGAGCAAGCTCACTGTTCGGACCCCAAAGGAAACACAGTAGTGTAGAAGAGTGCTCTTTTCTCAAAAGCAGAGTGTGTTTCTTGTAAGGCGAGCTGGCATTTTTTTTCCCGTCCTAAATGGAGCTGAATCACATGCAGTTTCTGGTCCTACGAGCAAGAGTTGTTTTCTGGTAAGGAAAGTCACTATTGCGCTCCCATTGCCATACACAGTGCAAATAGCCCTCGCATCTGTTCCCAGCAAGTACAGTGTATTGGACTGAAGAGAAGCTACTGTTCTTGTCAGTTTCCTAAGCAGAGTTGAACTAGATATGGCCCGTGTGTGTAGGAAGCACAGTTCTTTTGTTCTGAGCAAGCACAATGTTCGGACCCCATAGGAAACACAGTAGAGTAGAAGACTGCTCTTTTCTCAAAAGCAGAGTGTGTTTCTTGTAAGGCGAGCTAGCGTTTGTTTCCCAGTCCTAAATGGAGTTGAATCACATGCAGTTTTTGTTCCTACGAGCAAGAGTTGTTTTCTGGTAATAAAGTCACTGTTGCGCTCCCATTGCCATACACAGTGTAAATAGCACTCGCATCTGTTCCCAGCAAGTACAGCGTATTGGGCTGAAGCGGAGCTACTGTTCTTGTCAGTTTCCTAAGCAGAGTTGAACTAGATATGGCCCACGTGTATAGGAAGCACAGTTCTTTTGTTCTGAGCAAGCTCACTGTTCTGGCACTATAGGAAACACAGTAGAGTAGAAGAGTGCTCTTTTCTCAAAAGCAGAGTGTGTTTCTTGTAAGGCGAGCTACCGTTTGTTTCCCAGTCCTAAGTGGAGTTGAATCACATGCAGTTTTTGGTCCTACGAGCAAGAGTTGTTTTCTGGTAATAAAGTCACTATTGCCTCCCATTGCCATACACAGTGCAAATAGCACTCGCATCTGTTCCCAGCAAGTACAGTGTATTGGAATGAAGCAGAGCTACTGTTGTTGTCAGTTTCCTAAGCAGAGATGAACTAGATATGGCCCGTGTGTGTAGGAAGCACAGTTCTTTTGTTCTGAGCAAGCTCACTGTTCGGACCCCCTAGGAAACACAGTAGAGTAGAAGAGTGCTCTTTTCTCAAAAGCAGAGAGTCTTTCTTGTAAGGCGAGCTAGTGTTTGTTTCCCAGTCAGAAATGGAGTTGAACCCCATGCAGTTTCTTGTCCTATGAGTAAGAGTTGTTTTCTGATAAGAAGAGTCACTATTGTGCTCCTATTGCCATACACAGTGCAAATAGCACTCGAGTCTGTTCCCAGCTAGTACAGTGTATTGGACTGAATAGGAGCTACTGTTCTTGTCAGTTACCTAAGCAGAGTTGAACTACATATGGTCCGTGTGTGTAGGAAGCACAGTTCTTTTGTTCTGAGCAAGCTCACTGTTCGGACCCCATAGGAAACACAGTAGTGTAGAAGAGTGCTCTTTTCTCAAAAGCAGAGTGTGTTTCTTGTAAGGCGAGCTAGCATTTTTTTTTCCCAGTCCTAAATGGAGCTGAATCACATGCAGTTTCTGGTCCTACGAGCAAGAGTTGTTTTCTGGTAAGGAAAGTCACTATTGTGCTCCCATTGCCATACACAGTGCAAATAGCCCTCGCATCTGTTCCCAGCAAGTACAGTGTATTGGACTGAAGAGAAGCTACTGTTCTTGTCAGTTTCCTAAGCAGAGTTGAACTAGATATGGCCCGTGTGTGTAGGAAGCACAGTTCTTTTGTTCTGAGCAAACACAATGTTCGGACCCCATAGGAAACACAGTAGAGTAGAAGAGTGCTCTTTTCTCAAAAGCAGAGTGTGTTTCTTGTAAGGCGAGCTAGCGTTTGTTTCCCAGTCCTAAATGGAGTTGAATCACATGCAGTTTTTGTTCCTACGAGCAAGAGTTGTTTTCTGGTAATAAAGTCACTGTTGAGCTCCCATTGCCATACACAGTGTAAATAGCACTCGCATCTGTTCCCAGCAAGTACAGTGTATTGGACTGAAGCGGAGCTACTGTTCTTGTCAGTTTCCTAAGCAGAGTTGAACTAGATATGGCCCCTGTATGTAGGAAGCACAGTTCTTTTGTTCTGAGCAAGCTCACTGTTCTGGCCCTATAGGAAACACACTAGAGTAGAAGAGTGCTCTTTTCTCAAAAGCAGAGTTTGTTTCTTGTAAGGCGATCTAGCATTTGTTTCCCAGTCCTAAACGGAGTTGAATCACATGCAGTTTTTGGTCCTACGAGCAAGAGTGGTTTTCTGGTAAGGAAAGTCACTATTGCGCTCCCATTTCCATACTCAGTGCAAATAGCACTCGCGTCTGCTCCCAGCAAGTACAGTGTATTGGACTGAAGCGGAGCTACTGTTCTTGTCAGTTTCCTAAGCAGAGTTGAACTAGATATGGCCCACGTGTATAGGAAGCACAGTTCTTTTGTTCTGAGCAAATTCACTGTTCTGGCACAATAGGAAACACACTAGAGTAGAAGAGTGCTCTTTTCTCAAAAGCAGAGTGTGTTTCTTGTAAGGCGAGGTAGCATTTGTTTCCCAGTCCTAAATGGAGTTGAATCACATGCAGATTTTGGTCCTCCGACCAAGATTTGTTTTCTGGTAAGGAAAGTCACTATTGCGCTCCCATTTCTATACACACTGCAAATAGCACTCGCGTCTGTTCCCAGCAATTACAGTGTATTGGACTGAAGCGGAGCTACTGTTCTTGTCAGTTTCCTAAGCAGAGTTGAACTAGATATGGCCCCTGTGTGCCGGAAGCACAGTTCTTTTGTTCTGAGCAAGCTCACTATTTGGACCCCATAGGAAACACAGTAGAGTAGAAGAGTGCTCTTTTCTCAAAATCAGAGAGTCTTTCTTGTAAGGCGAGCTAGTGTTTGTTTCCCAGTCAGAAATGAAGTTGAATCCCATGAAGTTTCTTGTCCTATGAGTAAGAATTGTTTTCTGATAAGAAGAGTCACTATTGTGCTCCTATTGCCATACACAGTGCAAATAGCACTCGCGTCTGTTCCCAGCTAGTACAGTGTATTGGACTGAAGAGGAGCTACCGTTCTTGACAGTTTCCTAAGCAGAGTTGAACTAGATATGGCCCGTGTGTGTAGGAAGCACAGTTCTTTTGTTCTGAGAAAGCTCAATGTTCGGACCCCATAGGAAACACAGTAGAGTAGAAGAGTGCTCTTTTCTCAAAAGCAGAGTGTGTTTCTTGTAAGGCGAGCTAGCGTTTGTTTCCCAGTCCTAAATGGAGTTGAATCACATGCAGTTTTTGGTCCTACGAGCAAGAGATGTTTTCTGGTAATAAAGTCACTTTTGTGCTCCCATTGCCATACACAGGGCAAATACCACTGGCGTCTGTTTCCAGCATGTACAGTGTATTGGACTGAACAGGAGCTACTGTTCTTTTCAGTTTCCTAAGCAGAATTGAACTAGATATGGCAGTATTTGTACGAAGCACAGTTCTTTGGTCTGAGCAAGCTCACTCTTCTGTCCCTATAGGAAACACAGTAGAGTAGAAGAGTGCTCTTTTTTCAAAAGCAGAGTGTGTTTCTTGTAAGGCGAGCTACCGTTTGTTTCCAGTCCTAAATGGTGTTGAATCACATGCAGGTTTTGGTCCTACGAGCAAGAGTTGTTTTCTGGTAATAAAGTCACTATTGCGCTCCCATTGCCATACACAGTGCAAATAGCACTCGCATCTGTTCCCAGCAAGTACAGTGTATTGGACTGAAGCGGAGCTACTGTTCTTGTCAGTTTCCTAAGCATAGTTGAACTAGATATGGCCCGTGTGTGTAGGAAGTCCAGTTCTTTTGTTCTGAGCTAGCTCACTGTTCGGACCCCATAGGATACACAGTCGAGTAGAAGAGTGCTCTTTTCTCAAAAGCAGAGTGTGTTTCTTGTATGGCGGGCTAGCATTTGTTTCCCAGTCCTAAATGGAGTTGAATCACATGCAGTTTCTGGTCCTACGAGCAAGAGTTGTTTTCTGGTAAAGAAAGTCACTATTGCGATCCCATTATCATACACAGGGCAAATAGCACTGGCGTCTGTTCCCAGCATGTACAGTGTATTGGACTGAACAGGAGCTACTGTTCTTTTCAGTTTCCTAAGCAGAATTGAACTAGAAATGGCTGTATTTGTAGGAAGCACAGTTCTTTTGTTCTGAGCAAGCTCACTCTTCTGGCCCTATAGGAAACACAGTAGAGTAGAAGAGTGCTCTTTTCTCAAAAGCAGAGTGTGTTTCTTGTAAGGCGAGCTAGCGTTTGTTTCCCAGTCCTAAATGGAGTTGAATCACATGCAGTTTTTGGTCCTACGAGCAAGAGTTGTTTTCTGGTAATAAAGTCACTATTGCGCTCCCATTGCCATACACAGTGCAAATAGCACTCGCATCTGTTCCCAGCAAGTACAGCGTATTGGACTGAAGCGGAGCTACTGTTCTTGTCAGTTTCCTAAGCAGAGTTGAACTAGATATGGCCCACGTGTATAGGAAGCACAGTTCTTTTGTTCTGAGCAAGCTCACTGTTCTGGCACTATAGGAAACACAGTAGAGTAGAAGAGTGCTCTTTTCTCAAAAGCAGAGTGTGTTTCTTGTAAGGTGAGCTAGCGTTTGTTTCCCAGTCCTAAATGGAGTTGAATCACATGCAGATTCTTGTCCTACGAGCAAGAGTTGTTTTCTGGTAAGAACAGTCACTATTGCACTCCCATTGTCATACACAGGGCAAATAACACTGGCGTCTGTTTCCAGCATGTAGAGTGTATTGGACTGAACAGGAGCTACTGTTCTTTTCAGTTTCCTAAGCAGAATTGAACTAGATATGGCAGTATTTGTAGGAAGCACACTTCTTTTGTTCTGAGCAAGCTCACTCTTCTGGCCCTATAGGAAACACAGTAGAGTAGAAGAGTGCTCTTTTCTCAAAAGCAGAGTGTGTTTCTTGTAAGGCGAGCTACCGTTTGTTTCCCAGTCCTAAATGGAGTTGAATCACATGCAGTTTTTGGTCCTACGAGCAAGAGTTGTTTTCTGGTAATAAAGTCACTATTGCCCTTCCATTGCCATACACAGTGCAAATAGCACTCGCATCTGTTCCCAGCAAGTACAGTGTATTTGACTGAAGCAGAGCTACTGTTGTTGTCAGTTTCCTAAGCAGAGTTGAACTAGATATGGCCCATGTGTTTAGGAAGCACAGTTCTTTTGTTCTGAGCAAGCTCACTGTTCAGACCCCCTAGGAAACACAGTAGAGTAGAAGAGTGCTCTTTTCTCAAAATCAGAGAGTCTTTCTTGTAAGGCGAGCTAGTGTTTGTTTCCCAGTCAGAAATGGAGTTGAATCCCATGCAGTTTCTTGTCCTATGAGTAAGAGTTGTTTTCTGATAAGAAGAGTCACTATTGTGCTCCTATTGCCATACACAGTGCAAATAGCACTCGCGTCTGTTCCCAGCTAGTACAGTGTATTGGACTGCAGAGGAGCTACCGTTCTTGTCAGTTTCCTAAGCAGAGTTGAACTATATGGCCCGTGTGTGTAGGAAGCACAGTTCTTTTGTTCTGAGCATGCTCAATGTTCGGACCCCATAGGAAACACAGTCGAGTAGAAGAGTGCTCTTTTCTCAAAAGCAGAGTGTGTTTCTTATTAGGCGAGCTAGCGTTTGTTTCACAGTCCTAAATGGAGATGAATCACATGCAGATTCTTGTCCTACGAGTAAGAGTTTTTTTCTGGTAAGAAGAGTCACTATTGCGCTCCCATTGTCATACACAGTGCAAATAGCACTCGCATCTGTCCCCAGCAAGTACAGTGTATTGGACTGAAGAGGAGCTACTGTTCTTGTCAGTTTCCTAAGCCGAGTTGAAGTAGATATGGCCCGTGTGTGTAGGAAGCACAGTTCTTTTGTTCTGAGCAAGCTCACTGTTCGGACCCCAAAGGAAACACAGTAGTGTAGAAGAGTGCTCTTTTCTCAAAAGCAGAGTGTGTTTCTTGTAAGGCGAGCTAGCATTTTTTTTCCCGTCCTAAATGGAGCTGAATCACATGCAGTTTCTGGTCCTACGAGCAAGAGTTGTTTTCTGGTAAGGAAAGTCACTATTGCGCTCCCATTGCCATACACAGTGCAAATAGCCCTCGCATCTGTTCCCAGCAAGTACAGTGTATTGGACTGAAGAGAAGCTACTGTTCTTGTCAGTTTCCTAAGCAGAGTTGAACTAGATATGGCCCGTGTGTGTAGGAAGCACAGTTCTTTTGTTCTGAGCAAGCACAATGTTCGGACCCCATAGGAAACACAGTAGAGTAGAAGACTGCTCTTTTCTCAAAAGCAGAGTGTGTTTCTTGTAAGGCGAGCTAGCGTTTGTTTCCCAGTCCTAAATGGAGTTGAATCACATGCAGTTTTTGTTCCTACGAGCAAGAGTTGTTTTCTGGTAATAAAGTCACTGTTGCGCTCCCATTGCCATACACAGTGTAAATAGCACTCGCATCTGTTCCCAGCAAGTACAGCGTATTGGGCTGAAGCGGAGCTACTGTTCTTGTCAGTTTCCTAAGCAGAGTTGAACTAGATATGGCCCACGTGTATAGGAAGCACAGTTCTTTTGTTCTGAGCAAGCTCACTGTTCTGGCACTATAGGAAACACAGTAGAGTAGAAGAGTGCTCTTTTCTCAAAAGCAGAGTGTGTTTCTTGTAAGGCGAGCTACCGTTTGTTTCCCAGTCCTAAGTGGAGTTGAATCACATGCAGTTTTTGGTCCTACGAGCAAGAGTTGTTTTCTGGTAATAAAGTCACTATTGCCTCCCATTGCCATACACAGTGCAAATAGCACTCGCATCTGTTCCCAGCAAGTACAGTGTATTGGAATGAAGCAGAGCTACTGTTGTTGTCAGTTTCCTAAGCAGAGATGAACTAGATATGGCCCGTGTGTGTAGGAAGCACAGTTCTTTTGTTCTGAGCAAGCTCACTGTTCGGACCCCCTAGGAAACACAGTAGAGTAGAAGAGTGCTCTTTTCTCAAAAGCAGAGAGTCTTTCTTGTAAGGCGAGCTAGTGTTTGTTTCCCAGTCAGAAATGGAGTTGAACCCCATGCAGTTTCTTGTCCTATGAGTAAGAGTTGTTTTCTGATAAGAAGAGTCACTATTGTGCTCCTATTGCCATACACAGTGCAAATAGCACTCGAGTCTGTTCCCAGCTAGTACAGTGTATTGGACTGAATAGGAGCTACTGTTCTTGTCAGTTACCTAAGCAGAGTTGAACTACATATGGTCCGTGTGTGTAGGAAGCACAGTTCTTTTGTTCTGAGCAAGCTCACTGTTCGGACCCCATAGGAAACACAGTAGTGTAGAAGAGTGCTCTTTTCTCAAAAGCAGAGTGTGTTTCTTGTAAGGCGAGCTAGCATTTTTTTTTCCCGTCCTAAATGGAGCTGAATCACATGCAGTTTCTGGTCCTACGAGCAAGAGTTGTTTTCTGGTAAGGAAAGTCACTATTGTGCTCCCATTGCCATACACAGTGCAAATAGCCCTCGCATCTGTTCCCAGCAAGTACAGTGTATTGGACTGAAGAGAAGCTACTGTTCTTGTCAGTTTCCTAAGCAGAGTTGAACTAGATATGGCCCGTGTGTGTAGGAAGCACAGTTCTTTTGTTCTGCGCAAACACAATGTTCGGACCCCATAGGAAACACAGTAGAGTAGAAGAGTGCTCTTTTCTCAAAAGCAGAGTGTGTTTCTTGTAAGGCGAGCTAGTGTTTGTTTCCCAGTCCTAAATGGAGTTGAATCACATGCAGTTTTTGTTCCTACGAGCAAGAGTTGTTTTCTGGTAATAAAGTCACTGTTGAGCTCCCATTGCAAAACACAGTGTAAATAGCACTCGCATCTGTTCCCAGCAAGTACAGTGTATTGGACTGAAGCGGAGCTACTGTTCTTGTCAGTTTCCTAAGCAGAGTTGAACTAGATATGGCCCCTGTATGTAGGAAGCACAGTTCTTTTGTTCTGAGCAAGCTCACTGTTCTGGCCCTATAGGAAACACACTAGAGTAGAAGAGTGCTCTTTTCTCAAAAGCAGAGTTTGTTTCTTGTAAGGCGATCTAGCATTTGTTTCCCAGTCCTAAACGGAGTTGAATCACATGCAGTTTTTGGTCCTACGAGCAAGAGTGGTTTTCTGGTAAGGAAAGTCACTATTGCGCTCCCATTTCCATACTCAGTGCAAATAGCACTCGCGTCTGCTCCCAGCAAGTACAGTGTATTGGACTGAAGCGGAGCTACTGTTCTTGTCAGTTTCCTAAGCAGAGTTGAACTAGATATGGCCCACGTGTATAGGAAGCACAGTTCTTTTGTTCTGAGCAAATTCACTGTTCTGGCACAATAGGAAACACACTAGAGTAGAAGAGTGCTCTTTTCTCAAAAGCAGAGTGTGTTTCTTGTAAGGCGAGGTAGCATTTGTTTCCCAGTCCTAAATGGAGTTGAATCACATGCAGATTTTGGTCCTCCGACCAAGATTTGTTTTCTGGTAAGGAAAGTCACTATTGCGCTCCCATTTCTATACACACTGCAAATAGCACTCGCGTCTGTTCCCAGCAATTACAGTGTATTGGACTGAAGCGGAGCTACTGTTCTTGTCAGTTTCCTAAGCAGAGTTGAACTAGATATGGCCCCTGTGTTCCGGAAGCACAGTTCTTTTGTTCTGAGCAAGCTCACTATTTGGACCCCATAGGAAACACAGTAGAGTAGAAGAGTGCTCTTTTCTCAAAATCAGAGAGTCTTTCTTGTAAGGCGAGCTAGTGTTTGTTTCCCAGTCAGAAATGGAGTTGAATCCCATGAAGTTTCTTGTCCTATGAGTAAGAATTGTTTTCTGATAAGAAGAGTCACTATTGTGCTCCTATTGCCATACACAGTGCAAATAGCACTCGCGTCTGTTCCCAGCTAGTACAGTGTATTGGACTGAAGAGGAGCTACCGTTCTTGACAGTTTCCTAAGCAGAGTTGAACTAGATATGGCCCGTGTGTGTAGGAAGCACAGTTCTTTTGTTCTGAGAAAGCTCAATGTTCGGACCCCATAGGAAACACAGTAGAGTAGAAGAGTGCTCTTTTCTCAATAGCAGAGTGTGTTTCTTGTAAGGCGAGCTAGCGTTTGTTTCCCAGTCCTAAATGGAGTTGAATCACATGCAGTTTTTGGTCCTACGAGCAAGAGATGTTTTCTGGTAATAAAGTCACTTTTGTGCTCCCATTGCCATACACAGGGCAAATAGCACTGGCGTCTGTTTCCAGCATGTACAGTGTATTGGACTGAACAGGAGCTACTGTTCTTTTCAGTTTCCTAAGCAGAATTGAACTAGATATGGCAGTATTTGTACGAAGCACAGTTCTTTTGTTCTGAGCAAGCTCACTCTTCTGTCCCTATAGGAAACACAGTAGAGTAGAAGAGTGCTCTTTTTTCAAAAGCAGAGTGTGTTTCTTGTAAGGCGAGCTACCGTTTGTTTCCAGTCCTAAATGGTGTTGAATCACATGCAGGTTTTGGTCCTACGAGCAAGAGTTGTTTTCTGGTAATAAAGTCACTATTGCGCTCCCATTGCCATACACAGTGCAAATAGCACTCGCATCTGTTCCCAGCAAGTACAGTGTATTGGACTGAAGTGGAGCTACTGTTCTTGTCAGTTTCCTAAGCCCAGTTGAAGTAGATATGGCCCGTGTGTGTAGGAAGCACAGTTCTTTTGTTCTGAGCAAGCTCACAGTTCGGACCCCATAGGAAACACAGTAGTGTAGAAGAGTGCTCTTTTCTCAAAAGCAGAGTGTGTTTCTTGTAAGGCGAGCTAGCATTTTTTTTCCCGTCCTAAATGGAGCTGAATCACATGCAGTTTCTGGTCCTACGAGCAAGAGTTGTTTTCTGGTAAGGAAAGTCACTATTGCGCTCCCATTGCCATACACAGTGCAAATAGCCCTCGCATCTGTTCCCAGCAAGTACAGTGTATTGGACTAAAGAGAAGCTACTGTTCTTGTCAGTTTCCTAAGCAGAGTTGAACTAGATATGGCCCGTGTGTGTAGGAAGCACAGTTCTTTTGTTCTGAGCAAGCACAATGTTCGGACCCCATAGGAAACACAGTAGAGTAGAAGACTGCTCATTTCTCAAAGCAGAGTGTGTTTCTTGTAAGGCGAGCTAGCGTTTGTTTCCGAGTCCTAAATGGAGTTGAATCACATGCAGTTTTTGTTCCTACGTGCAAGAGTTGTTTTCTGGTAATAAAGTCAATGTTGCGCTTCGATTGCCATACACAGTGTAAATAGCACTCGCATCTGTTCCCAGCAAGTACAGCGTATTGGACTGAAGCGGAGCTACTGTTCTTGTCAGTTTCCTAAGCAGAGTTGAACTAGATATGGCCCACGTGTATAGGAAGCACAGTTCTTTTGTTCTGAGCAAGCTCACTGTTCTGGCACTATAGGAAGCACAGTAGAGTAGAAGAGTGCTCTTTTCTCAAAAGCAGAGTGTGTTTCTTGTAAGGCGAGCTACCGTTTGTTTCCCAGTCCTAAATGGAGTTGAATCACATGCAGTTTTTGTTCCTACGAGCAAGAGTTGTTTTCTGGTAATAAAGTCACTATTGACCTCCCATTGCCATACACAGTGCAAATAGCACTCGCATCTGTTCCCAGCAAGTACAGTGTATTGGAATGAAGCAGAGCTACTGTTGTTGTCAGTTTCCTAAGCAGAGATGAACTAGATATGGCCCGTGTGTGTAGGAAGCACAGTTCTTTTGTTCTGAGCAAGCTCACTGTTCGGACCCCCTAGGAAACACAGTAGAGTAGAAGAGTGCTCTTTTCTCAAAATCAGAGAGTCTTTCTTGTAAGGCGAGCTAGTGTTTGTTTCCCAGTCAGAAATGGAGTTGAATCACATGCAGATTCTTGTCCTATGAGCAAGAGTTTTTTTCTGGTAAGAAGAGTCACTATTGCGCTCCCATTGTCATACACAGTGCAAATAGCACTCGCATCTGTTCCCAGCAAGTACAGTGTATTGGACTGAAGCGGAGCTACTGTTCTTGTCAGTTTCCTAAGCAGAGTTGAACTAGATATGGCCCGTGTGTGTAGGAAGCACAGTTCTTTTGTTCTGAGCTAGCTCACTGTTCGGACCCCATAGGAAACACAGTAGAGTAGAAGAGTGCTCTTTTCTCAAAAGCAGAGTGTGTTTCTTGTAGGGCGAGCTAGTGTTAGTTTCCCAGTCCTAAATGGAGTTGAATCCCATGCAGTTTCGGGTCCTACGAGCAAGAGGTGTTTTCTGGTAAGGAAAGTCACTATTGTGCTCCCATTTCCATACACAGTGCAAATAGCACTCGCGTCTGTTCCCAGCAAGTACAGTGTATTGGACTGAAGCGGAGCTACTGTTCTTGTCAGTTTCCTAAGCAGAGATGAACTAGATATGGCCCGTGTGTGTAGGAAGCACAGTTCTTTTGTTCTGAGCAAGCTCACTGTTAGACCCCCTAGGAAACACAGTAGAGTAGAAGAGTGCTCTTTTCTCAAAAGCAGAGTGTGTTTTTTGTAAGGCGAGATAGCGTTTGTTTCCCTGTCCTAAATGGAGTTGAATCACATTCAGTTTTTTGTCCAATGACCAAGAGTTGTTTTCTGGTAAGGAAAGTCACTATTGCGCTCCCATTTACATAAACAGTGCAAATAGCACTGGCTTCTGTTCCCAGCAAGTACAGTGTATTGGACTGAAGCGTAGCTACTGTTCTTGTCAGTTTCCTAAGCAGAGTTGAACTAGATATGGCCCCTGTGTGTAGGAAGCACAGTTCTTTTGTCCTGAGCAAGCTCACTATTCGGACCCCATAGGAAACACAGTAGAGTAGAAGAGTGCTCTTTTCTCAAAAGCAGAGTGTGTTTTTTGTAAGGCGAAATAGCGTTTGTTTCCCAGTCCTAAATGGAGTTGAATCACATGCAGTTTTTTGTCCTACGACCAAGAGTTGTTTTCTTTTAAGGAAAGTCACTATTGCGCTCCCATTTACATTAACAGTGCAAATAGCACTCGCGTCTGTTCCCAGCAAGTACAGTGTATTGGACTGAAGCGTAGCTACTGTTCTTGTCAGTTTCCTAAGCAGAGTTGAACTTTATATGGCCCCTGTGTGTAGGAAGCACAGTTCTTTTGTTCTGAGCATGCTCACTATTCGGACCCCATAGGAAACACAGTAAAGTAGAAGAGTGCTCTTTTCTCAAAATCAGAGTGTCTTTCTTGTAGGGAGAGCTAGTGTTTGTTTCCCAGTCAGAAATGGAGTTGAATCCCATGCAGTTTCTGGTCCTATGAGCAAGAGTTGTTTTCTGATAAGAAGGGTCACTATTGTGCTCCTACTGCCATACACAGTGTAAATAGCACTCACCTCTGTTCCCAGCAAATACAGTGTATTGGACTGAATAGGAGCTACTGTTCTTGTCAGTTTCCTAAGCAGAGTTGAACTACATATGGTCCGTGTGTGTAGGAAGCACAGTTCTTTTGTTCTGAGCAAGCTCACTGTTCGGACCCCATAGGAAACACAGTAGTGTAAAAGAGAGCTCTTTTCTCAAAAGCAGAGTGTGTTTCTTGTAAGGCGAGCTAGCATTTTTTTTCCCGTCCTAAATGGAGCTGAATCACATGCAGTTTCTGGTCCTACGAGCAAGAGTTGTTTTCTGGTAAAGAAAGTCACTATTGCGCTCCCATTGCCATACACAGTGCAAATAGCCCTCGCATCTGTTCCCAGCAAGTACAGTGTATTGGACTGAAGAGAAGCTACTGTTCTTGTCAGTTTCCTAAGCAGAGTTGAACTAGATATGGCCCGTGTGTGTAGGAAGCACAGTTCTTTTGTTCTGAGCAAACACAATGTTCGGACCCCATAGGAAACACAGTAGAGTAGAATACTGCTCTTTTCTCAAAAGCAGAGTGTGTTTCTTGTAAGGCGAGCTAGCGTTTGTTTCCCAGTCCTAAATGGAGTTGAATCACATGCAGTTTTTGTTCCTACGAGCAAGAGTTGTTTTCTGGTAATAAAGTCACTGTTGCGCTCCCATTGCCATACACAGTGTAAATAGCACTCACATCTGTTCCCAGCAAGTACAGTGTATTGGACTGAAGCGGAGCTACTGGTCTTGTCAGTTTCCTAAGCAGAGTTGAACTAGATATGGCCCCTGTGTGTAGGAAGCACAGTTCTTTTGTTCTGAGCAAGCTCACTGTTCGGACCCCATAGGATACACAGTCGCGTAGAAGAGTGCTCTTTTCTCAAAAGCAGAGTGTGTTTCTTGTTAGGCGAGCTAGCATTTGTTTCGCAGTCCTAAATGGAGTTGAATCACATGCAGTTTCTGGTCCTACAAGCAAGATTTGTTTTCTGGAAAGAAGAGTCACTATTGCGCTCCCATTGTCATACACAGGGCAAATAGCACTGGCGTCTGTTCCCAGCATGTACAGTGTATTGGACTGAACAGGAGCTACTGTTCTTTTCAGTTTCCTAAGCAGAATTGAACTATATATCGCAGTATTTGTATGAAGCACAGTTCTTTTGTTCTGAGCAAGCTCACTGTTCTGGCCCTATAGGAAACACAGTAGAGTAGAAGAGTGCTCTTTTCTCAAAAGCAGAGTGTGTTTCTTGTAAGGCGAGCTAGCATTTGTATCCCAGTCCTAAACGGAGTTGAATCACATGCAGTTTTTGGTCCTACGAGCAAGAGTTGTTTTCTGGTAAGGAAAGTCACTATTGCGCTCCCATTTCCATACTCAGTGCAAATAGCACTCGCGTCTGCTCCCAGCAAGTACAGTGTATTGGACTGAAGCGGAGCTACTGTTCTTGTCAGTTTCCTAAGCAGGGTTGAACTAGATATGGCCCCCGTGTATAGGAAGCACAGTTCTTTTGTTCTGAGCAAATTCACTGTTCTGGCCCAATAGGAAACACACTAGAGTAGAAGAGTGCTCTTTTCTCAAAAGCAGAGTGTGTTTCTTGTAAGGCGAGCTAGCATTTGTTTCCCAGTCCTAAATGGAGTTGAATCACATGCAGTTTTTGGTCCTCCGACCAAGATTTGTTTTCTGGTAAGGAAAGTCACTATTGCGCTCCCATTTCTATACACAGTGCAAATAGCACTCGCGTCTGTTCCCAGCAATTACAGTGTATTGGACTGAAGCGGAGCTACTGTTCTTGTCAGTTTCCTAAGCAGAGTTGAACTAGATATGGCCCCCGTGTGCAGGAAGCACAGTTCTTTTGTTCTGAGCAAGCTCACTATTTGGACCCCATAGGAAACACAGTAGAGTAGAAGAGTGCTCTTTTCTCACAATCAGAGAGTCTTTCTTGTAAGGCGAGCTAGTGTTTGTTTCCCAGTCAGAAATGTAATTGAATCCCATGCAGTTTCTTGTCCTATGAGTAAGAGTTGTTTTCTGATAAGAAGAGTCACTATTGTGCTCCTATTGCCATACACAGTGCAAATAGCACTCGCGTCTGTTCCCAGCTAGTACAGTGTATTGGACTGAAGAGGAGCTACCGTTCTTGTCAGTTTCCTAAGCAGAGTTGAACTAGATATGGCCTGTGTGTGTAGGAAGCACAGTTCTTTTGTTCTGAGAAAGCTCAATGTTCGGACCCCATAGGAAACACAGTAGAGTAGAAGAGTGCTCTTTTCTCAAAAGCAGAGCGTGTTTCTTGTAAGGCGAGCTAGCGTTTGTTTCCCAGTCCTAAATGGAGTTGAATCACATGCAGTTTTTGGTCCTACGAGCAAGAGATGTTTTCTGGTAATAAAGTCACTGTTGCGCTCCCATTGCCATACACAGTGTAAATAGCACTCGCATCTGTTCCCAGCAAGTACAGTGTATTGGACTGAAGCGGAGCTACTGTTCTTGTCAGTTTCCTAAGCAGAGTTGAACTAGATATGGCCCGTGTGTGTAGGAAGCCCAGTTCTTTTGTTCTGAGCAAGCTCACTGTTCGGATCCCATAGGATACACAGTCGAGTAGAAGAGTGCTCTTTTCTCAAAAGCAGAGTGTGCTTCTTGTTAAGCGAGCTAGCGTTTGTTTCCCAGTCCTAAATGGAGTTGAATCACATGCAGATTCTTGTCCTACGAGCAAGAGTTGTTTTCTGGTAAGAACAGTCACTATTGCACTCCCATTGTCATACACAGGGCAAATAGCACTGGCGTCTGTTTCCAGCATGTACAGTGTATTGGACTGAACAGGAGCTACTGTTCTTTTCAGTTTCCTAAGCAGAATTGAACTAGATATGGCAGTATTTGTAGGAAGCACAGTTCTTTTGTTCTGAGCAAGCTCACTCTTCTGTCCCTATAGGAAACACAGTAGAGTAGAAGAGTGCTCTTTTCTCAAAAGCAGAGTGTGTTTCTTGTAAGGCGAGCTACCGTTTGTTTCCCAGTCCTAAATGGAGTTGAATCACATGCAGTTTCTTGTCCTATGAGTAAGATTTGTTTTCTGATAAGAAGAGTCACTATTGTGCTCCTATTGCCATAAACAGTGCAAATAGCACTCGCGTCTGTTCCCAGCTAGTACAGTGTATTGGACTGCAGAGGAGCTACCGTTCTTGTCAGTTTCCTAAGCAGAGTTGAACTATATGGCCCGTGTGTGTAGGAAGCACAGTTCTTTTGTTCTGAGCATGCTCAATGTTCGGACCCCATAGGATACACAGTCGAGTAGAAGAGTGCTCTTTTCTCAAAAGCAGAGTGTGTTTCTTGTTAGGTGAGCTAGCGTTTGTTTCCCAGTCCTAAATGGAGTTGAATCACATGCAGATTCTTGTCCTAGGAGCAAGAGTTTTTTTCAGGTAAGAAGAGTCAATATTGCGCTCCCATTGTCATACACAGTGCAAATAGCACTCGCATCTGTTCCCAGCAAGACAGTGTATTGGACGGAAGCGGAGCTACTGTTCTTGTCAGTTTCCTAAGCAGAGATGAACTAGATATGGCCCGTGTGTGTAGGAAGCACAGTTCTTTTGTTCTGGGCAAGCTCACTGTTAGACCCCCTAGGAAACACAGTAGAGTAGAACAGTGCTCTTTTCTCAAAAGCAGAGTGTGTTTTTTTGTAAGGCGAGATAGCGTTTGTTTCCCAGTCCTAAATGGAGTTGAATCACATGCAGTTTTTGTCCTACGACCAAGAGTTGTTTTCTGGTAAAGAAAGTCACTATTGCGATCCCATTATCATACACAGGGCAAATAGCACTGGCGTCTGTTCCCAGCATGTACAGTGTATTGGACTGAACAGGAGCTACTGTTCTTTTCAGTTTCCTAAGCAGAATTGAACTAGAAATGGCTGTATTTGTAGGAAGCACAGTACTTTTGTTCTGAGCAAGCTCACTCTTCTGGCCCTATAGGAAACACAGTAGAGTAGAAGAGTGCTCTTTTCTCAAAAACAGAGTGTGTTTCTTTTAAGGCGAGCTAGCGTTTGTTTCCCAGTCCTAAATGGAGTTGAATCACATGCAGTTTTTGGTCCTACGAGCAAGAGTTGTTTTCTGGTAATAAAGTCACTATTGCGCTCCCATTGCCATACACAGTGCAAATAGCACTCGCATCTGTTCCCAGCAAGTACAGTGTATTGGACTGAAGCGGAGCTTCTGTTCTTGTCAGTTTCCTAATCAGAGTTGAACTAGATATGGCTCGTGTGTGTAGGAAGCACAGTTCTTTTGTTCTGAGCAAGCTCACTGTTCGGACCCCATAGGAAACACAGTCGAGTAGAAGAGTGCTCTTTTCTCAAAAGCAGAGTGTGTTTCCTGTAAGGCGAGCTAGCGTTTGTTTCCCAGTCCTAAATGGAGTTGAATCCCATGCAGTTTCTGGTCCTACGAGCAAGAGGTGTTTTCTGGTAAGGAAAGTCACTATTGCGCTCCCATTTCAAAACACAGTGCAAATAGCACTCGCATCTGTTCCCAGCAAGTACAGTGTAATGGACTGAAGCGGAGCTACTGTTCTTGTCAGTTTCCTAAGCAGAGATAAACTAGATATGGCCCGTGTTTGTAGGAAGCACAGTTCTTTTGTTCTGAGCAAGCTCACTGTTAGACCCACTAGGAAACACAGTAGAGTAGAAGAGTGCTCTTTTCTCAAAAGCAGAGTGTGTTTTTTGTAAGGCGAGTTAGCGATTGTTTCCCAGTCCTAAATGGAGTTGAATCACAGGCAGTTTCTGGTCCTCGAGCAAGAGTTGTTTTCTGGTAAGAAGAGTCACTATTGCGCTGCCATTGCCATACACAGGACAAATAGCACTGGCGTCTGTTCCCAGCAAGTACAGTGTGTTGGACTGAAGAGGATCTACTGTTCTTGTCAGGTTCCTAAGCAGACTTGAACTAGATATGGCCGTGTGTGTAGGAAGCACAGTTTTTTTGTTCTGAGCAAGCTCACTTTTCGGGAAAACATAGGAAACACAGTAGAGTAGAAGAGTGCTCTTTTCTCAAAAGCAGAGTGTGTTTCTTAAAAGTCGAGCTAGCGTTTGTTTCCCAGTCCTAAATAGAGTTGAGTAACATGCAGTTTTTTGTCCTACAAGCAAGAGTTGTTTTCTGGTAAGACAAGTCATTATTGGGATCCAATTGCCATACACAGTGCAAATAGCACTCGCGTCTGTTCCCCGCAAGTACATTGTATTGGACTGAATAGGAGCTACTGTTCTTGTCAGTTTACTAAGCAGAGTTGAACTAGATATGATCCGTGTGTGTAGGAAGCACAGTTCTTTGGTTCTGAGCAAGCTCACTGTTTGGACCCCATAAGAAACACAGTAGAGTAGAAGAGTGCTCTTTTCTCAAAAGCAGAGTGTGTTTCATGTAAGGAGAGCTAGCATTTGTTTCTTAGTCCTAAATGGAGTTGAATCAATGCAGTTTCTGGTCCTACGAGCAAGAGTTGTTTTCTGGTAAGGAAAGTCAGTATTGCGCTCCCATTGCCATACACAGTGCAAATAGCACTCGCATCTGTTCCCAGCAAGTACAGTGTATCGGACTGAAGAGGAGCTATTGTTCTTGTCAGTTTCTTAAGCAGAGTTGAACTAGATATGGCCCGTGTGTGTAGGAAGCACAGTTCTTTTGTTCTGAGCAAGCTCACTGTTTGTACCCCATAGGAAACACAGTAGAGTAGAGGAGTGCTCTTTTCTCAAAAGCAGAGTGTGTTTCATGGAAGGCAAGCTAGCATTTGTTTCTCAGTCCTAAATGGAGTTGAATCATATAGAGTTTCTGGTCCAAGAGCAAGAGTTGTTTTCTGGTAAGGAAAGTCACTATTGTGCTCCCATTGCCATCCAGAGTGGAAATAGCACTGGCGTCTGTTCCCAGCAAGTACAGTGTATCGGACTGAAGAGGAGCTACTGTTCTTGTCAGTTTCCTAAGCAGAGTTGAACTAGATATGGCCCGTGTGTGTAGGAAGCACAGTTTTTTTTTCTGAGCAAGCTCACTGTTCTGGCCCTATAGGAAACACAGTAGAGTAGAAGAGTGCTCTTTTCTCTAAAGCAGAGTGGGTTTCTTGTAAGGCGAGCTATCGTTTGTTTCCCAGTCCTAAATGGAGTTGAATCACATGCAGTTTCTGGTCCTACGAACAAGAGTTGTTTTATGGTAAGAACAGTCACTATTGTGCTTCCATTGCCATATGCAGGACAAAGAGCACTGGCGTCTGTTCCCAGCAAGTACAGTGTATTGGACTGAAGAGGATCTACTGTTCTTTCAGGTTCCTAAGCAGAATTGAACTAGATATGGCCGTGTGTGTAGGAAGCACAGTTCTTTTGTTCTGAGCAAGCTCACTGTTCGGACCCCATAGGAAACACAGTAGAGTAGAAGAGTGCTCTTTTCTCAAAAGCAGAGTGTGTTTCATGTAAGGCGAGCTAGCATTTGTTTCCCAGACCTAAATGGAGTTGAATCACATGCAGTTTCTGGTCCTATGAGCAAGAGTTGTTTTCTGGTAAGGAAAGTCACTATTGCGCTCCCATTGCCATACACAGTGCAAATAGCACTCGCGTCTGTTCCCAGCAAGTACAGTGTATCGGACTGAAGAGGAGCTACTTTTCTTGTCAGTTTCCTAAGCAGAGTTGAAGTAGATATGGCCCGTGTGTGTAGGAAGCACAGTTCTTATGTTCTGAGCAAGCTCACTGTTCTGGCCCTATAGGAAACACAGTAGAGTAGAAGAGTGCTCTTTTCTCAAAAGCAGAGTGTGTTTCTTGTAAGGCGAGCTAGCGTTTGTTTCCTAGTCCTAAATGGAGTTGAATCACATGCAGTTTCAGGTCCTACGAACAAGAGTTCTTTTCTGGTAAGGAAAGTCTCATTGCGCTCCCATTGCCATACACAGTGCAAATAGCACTCGTGTCTGTTCCCAGCAAGTACAGTGTATTGGACTGGATAGGTGCTACTGTTCTTGACAGTTTCCTAAGCCGAGTTGAACTAGATATGATGCGTGTTTGAAGGAACCACAGTTCTTTTGTTCTTTGCAAGCTCACTGTTTGGACCCCATTGGAAACACAGTAGAGAAGAAGAGTGCTCTTTTCTCTAAAGCAGAGTGTGTTACTTGAAAGGCGAGCTAGCGTTTGTTTCGCAGTCCTAAATGGAGTTGAATCCCATGCAGTTTCTGGTACTACGAGCAAGAGTTGTTTTCTGGAAAAAGAGTCACTATTGCGCTGCCATTGCCATACACAGGACAAATAGCACTGGCGTCTGTTCGCAGCAAGTACAATATATTGGGCTAATGAGGATCTATTGTTCTTGTCAGGTTCCTAAGCAGACTTGAACTAGATATGGCCGTGTGTGTAGGAAGCACAGTTTTTTTGTTCTGAGCAAGCTCACTGTTCGGACCCCATAGGAAACACAGTAGAGTAGAAGAGTGCTTTTTTTCTCAAAAGCAGAGTGTGTTTCTTTTAAGGCGAGCTAGCGTTTGTTTCCCATTCCTAAATGGAGTGGAGTCACATGCAGTTTCTGGTCCTACGAGGAAGAGTTGTTTTCTGGTAAAGAAAGTCACTATTGCGCTCCCATTGCCATACACAGTGCAAATAGCCCTCGCATCTGTTCCCAGCAAGTACAGTGTATTGGACAGAAGAGGATCTACTGTTCTTCTCAGTTTCCTAAGCAGAGTTGAACTAGATATGGCCCGTGTGTAGGAAGCACAGTTCTTTTTTTCTGAGCAAGCTCACTGTTCTGGCCCTATAGGAAACACAGTAGAGTAGAAGAGTGCTCTTTTCTCAAAAGCAGAGTGTGTTTCTTGTAAAGCGAGCTAGAGTTTGTTTCCCAGGCCTAAATGGAGTTGAAGCACATGCAGTTTCTGGTACTACGAGAAAGAGTTGTTTTCTGGTAAGAAGAGTCACTATTGCGCTTCCATTGCCATACACAGGACAAATAGCACTGGAGTCTGTTCCCAGCAAGTACAGTGTATTGGACTGAAGAGGATCTACTGTTCTTGTCAGGTTCCTAAGCAGAGTTGAACTAGATATGGCCCGTGTGTAGGAAGCACAGCTCTTTTGTTCTGAGCAAGCTCACTGTTCTGGCCCTATAGGAAACAAGTAGACTAGAAGAGGGCTCTTTTCTCTAAAGCAGAGTGTGTTTCTTGTAAGGTGAGCTAGATTTTGTTTCCCAGTCCTAAATGGAGTTGAAACACTTGCAGTTTCTGGTCATATGAGCAAGAGTTTTTTTATGGTAAGAAGAGTCACTATTGCGCTGCCATTGCCATACACAGGACAAATAGCACTGGCGTCTGTTCCCAGCAAGTACAGTATATTGGACTGAAGAGGATCTACTGTTCTTGTCAGGTTCCTAAACAGGATTGTACTAGATATGGTCGTGTGTACGAAGCACAGTTCTTTTGTTCTGAGCAAGCTCACTGTTCGGACCCCATAGGGAGCATAGTAGAGTAGAAGAGTGCTCTTTTCTCAAAAGCAGAGTGTGTTTCTTGTAAGGCGAGCTTGCATTTGTTTCTAGTCCTAAATGGAGTGGAATCACATGCAGTTTCTGGTCCTACGAGCAAGAGTTGTTTTCTGGTAAGGAAAGTCACTATTGCACTCCCATTGCCATACACAGTGCAAATAGCACATGCGTCTGTTCCCAGCAAGTACAGTGTATTGGAATGAAGAGGAGCTACTGTTCTTGTCAGGTTCCTAAGCAGAGTTGAACTCGATATGGCCCGTGTGTGTAGGAAGCACAGTTCTTATGTTCTGAGGAAGCTCACTGTTCTGGGCTTATAGGAAACAAAGTAGAGAAGAAGAGTGCTCTTTTCTCAAAAGCGGAGTGTGTTTCTTGTAAGGCGAGCTAGCGTTTGTTTCCTAGTCCTAAATGGAGTTGAATCACATGCAGTTTCAGGTCCTACGATCGAGAGTTCTTTTCTGGTAAGGAAAGTCACATTGCGCTCCCATTGCCATACACAGTGCAAATAGCACTCACCTCTGTTCCCAGCAAGTACAGTGTATTGGACTGGATAGGTGCTAATGTTCTTGTCAGTTTCCTAAGCAGAGTTGAACTAGATATGATCCGTGTTTGTAGGAAGCACAGTTCTTTTGTTCTTTGCAAGCTCACTGTTTGGACCCCATAGGAAACACAGTAGAGTAGAAGAGTGCTCTTTTCTCTAAAGCAGAGTGTATTTCTTGTAAGGCGTGCTAGCGTTTGTTTCGCAGTCCTAAATGGAGTTGAATCCCATGCAGTTTCTGGTACTACGAGCCAGAGTTGTTTTATGGTAAGAAGAGTCACTATTGCACTGCCATTGCCATACACAGGACAAATAGCACTGGCATCTGTTCGGAGCAAGTACAGTGTATTGGGCTGAAGAGGATCTACTGTTCTTGTCAGGTTCCTAAGCAGACTTGAACTAGATATGGCCGTGTGTGTAGGAAGCACAGTTTTTTTTTCTGAGCAAGCTCACTGTTCGGACCCCATAGGAAACACAGTAGAGTACAAGAGTGCTTTTTTCTCAAAAGCAGTGTGTGTTTCTTTTAAGGCGAGCTAGCGTTTGTTTCCCATTCCTAAATGGAGTGGAATCACATGCAGTTTGTGTTCCTACGAGCAAGAGTTGTTTTCTGGTAAGGAGTGTCACTATTGTGCTCCCATTGCCATACACAGTGCAAATAGCCCTCCCATCTGTTCCCAGCAAGTACAGTGTATTGGACTGAAGAGGCGCTACTGTTCTTCTCAGATTCCTAAGCAGAGTTGAACTAGATATGGCCCGTGTGTATGAAGCACAGTTCTTTTTTTCTGAGCAAGCTCACTGTTCTGGCCGTATAGGAATCACAGTAGAGTAGAAGAGTGCTCTTTTCTCAAAAGCAGAGAGTATTTCTTGTAAAGCGAGCTAGATTTGGTTTCCCAGTCCTAAATGGAGTGGAATCACATGCAGTTTCTGGACCTACGAGCAAGAGTTGTTTTCTGGTAAAGAAAGTCACTATTGCGCTCCCATTGCCATACACAGTGCAAATAGCCCTCTCTTCTGTTCCCAGCAAGTACAGTGTATTGGACTGAAGAGGAGCTACTGTTCTTCTCTGTTTCCTAAGCAGAGTTGAACTAGATATGGCCCGTGTGTAGGAAGCACAGTTCTTTTTTTCTGAGCAAGCTCACTGTTCTGGCCCTATAGGAAACACAGTAGAGTAGAAGAGTGCTCTTTTCTCAAAAGCAGAGTGTGTTTCTTGTAAAGCGAGCTAGAGTTTGTTTCCCAGGCCTAAATGGAGTTGAAGCACATGCAGTTTCTGGTACTACGAGCAAGAGTTGTTTTCTGGTAAGAAGAGTCACTATTGCGCTGCCATTGCCATACACAGGACAAATAGCACTGGAGTCTGTTCCCAGCAAGTACAGTGTATTGGACTGAAGAGGATCTACTGTTCTTGTCAGGTTCCTAAGCAGAGTTGAACTAGATATGGCCCGTGTGTAGGAAGCACAGTTCTTTTGTTCTGAGCAAGCTCACTGTTCTGGCCCTATAGGAAACACAGTAGACTAGAAGAGTGCTCTTTTCTCTAAAGCAGAGTGTGTTTCTTGTAAGGCGAGCTTGCGTTTGTTTCCAGTCCTAAATGGAGTGGAATCACATGCAGTTTCTGGTTCTACGAGCAAGAGTTGTTTTCTGGTAAGGAAAGTCACTATTGCGCTCCCATTGCCATACACAGTGCAAATAGCACATGCGTCTGTTCCCAGCAAGTACAGTGTATTGGAATGAAGAGGAGCTACTGTTCTTGTCAGGTTCCTAAGCAGAGTTGAACTCGATATGGCGCGTGTGTGTAGGAAGCACAGTTCTTATGTTCTGAGCAAGCTCACTGTTCTGGCCCTTTAGGAAACACAGTAGAGAAGAAGAGTGCTCTTTTCTCAAAAGCAGAGTGTGTTTCTTGTAAGGCGAGCTAGCGTTTGTTTCCTAGTCCTAAATGGAGTTGAATCACTTGCAGTTTCGGGTCCTACGATCAAGAGTTCTTTTCTGGTAAGGAAAGTCACATTGCGCTCCCATTGCCATACACAGTGCAAATAGCACTCGCCTCTGTTCCCAGCAAGTACAGTGTATTGGACTGGATAGGTGCTAATGTTCTTGTCAGTTTCCTAAGCAGAGTTGAACTAGATATGATCCGTGTTTGCAGGAAGCACAGTTCTTTTGTTCTTTGCAAGCTCACTGTTTGGACCCCATAGGAAACACAGTAGAGTAGAAGAGTGCACTTTTCTATAAAGCAGAGTGTATTTCTTGTAAGGCGTACTAGTGTTTGTTTCGCAGTCCTAAATGGAGTTGAATCCCATGCAGTTTCTGGTACTACGAGCAAGAGTTGTTTTATGGTAAGAAGAGTCACTATTGCACTGCCATTGCCATACACAAGAAAATTGCACTGGCATCTGTTCGCAGCTAGTACAGTGTATTGGGCTGAAGAGGATCTACTGTACTTGTCAGTTTCCTAAGCAGAATTGAACTAAATATGGCCGTGTGTGAAGGAAGCACAGTTCTTTTGTTCTGAGCAAGCTCACTGTTCTGGCCATATAGGAAACACAGTAGAGTAGAAGAGTGCTCTTTTCTCTAAAGCAGAGTGTGTTTCTTGTAAGGCGAGCTAGCGTTTGTTTTCCAGTCCTAAATGGAGTTGAATCACATGCAGTTTCTAGTCCTACGAGCAAGAGTTCTTTTATGGTAAGAAGAGTCACTTTTGCGCTGCCATTGCCATACACAGGACAAATAGCACTGGCGTCTGTTCCCAGCAAGTACAGTGTATTGGACTGAAGAGGATCTACTGTTCTTGTCAGGTTCCTAAGCAGAATTGAACTAGATATGGCCGTGTGTGTAGGAAGCACAGTTCTTTTGTTCTGAGCAAGTTCAGTGTTCAGACTCCATAGGAAACACAGTAGAGTAGAAGAGTGCTCTTTTCTCAAAAGCAGAGTGTGTTTCTTGTAAGGCGAGCTAGCGTTTGTTTCCCCGTCCTAAATGGAGTTGAGTCACATGCAGTTTTTTGTCCTACGAGCAAGAGTTGTTTTCTGGTAAGACGAGTCACTATTGTGCTCCAATTGCCATACACCGTGCAAATAGTACTCGCGTCTCTTCCCCGCAAGTACAGTGTATTGGACTGAAGAGGAGCTACTGTTCTTGTCAGTTTCCTAAGCAGAGTTGAACTAGATATGGCCCTTGTGTGTAGGAAGCACATTTCTTCTGTTCTGAGCAAGCTCACTGTTCGGACCCCAAAGGAAACACAGTAGAGTAGAAGAGTGCTCTTTTCTCAAAAGCAGAGTGTGTTTCATGTAAGGCGAGCTAGCATTTGTTTCCCAGACCTAAATGGTGTTGAATCACATGGAGTTTCTAGTTTTACGAGCAAGAGTTGTTTTATGGTAAGGAAAGTCACTATTGTGCTCCCATTGCCCTACACAAGGCAAAGAGCACTCGCGTCTTTTCCCAGCAAGTACAGTGTATTGGACTGAATAGGAGCTACTGTTTTTGTCAGTTTACTAAGCAGAGTTGAACTAGATATGGTCCGTGTGTGTAGGAAGCACAGTTCTTTTGTTCTGAGTAAGCTCACTGTTTGGACCCCATAGGAAACACAGTAGAGTAGAAGAGTGCTCTTTTCTCTAAAGCAGAGTGTGTTTCTTGTAAGGCGAGCTACCGTTTGTTTCCCAGTCCTAAATGGAGAGGAATCACATGCAGTTTCTGGTCCTACGAGCAAGAGTTGTTTTCTGGTAAAGAAAGTCACTATTGCGCTCCCATTGCCATACACAGTGCTAATAGCCCTCCCGTCTGTTCCCAGCAAGTACAGTGTATTGGACTGAAGAGGAGCTACTGTTCTTCTCAGATTCCTAAGAAGAGTTGAACTAGGTATGGCCCGTGTGTGTAGGATGCACAGTTCTTTTTTTCTCTGCAAGCTCACTGTTCTGGCCCTATAGGAAGCACAGTAGAGTAGAAGAGTGCTCTTTTCTCAAAAGCAGAGTGTGTTTCTTGGAAGTCGAGCTAGCGTTTGTTTCCCAGTCCTAAACGGAGTTGAGTCCCATGTAGTTTTTGGTCCTACGAGCAAGAGTTGTTTTCTGGTAAGACGAGTCATTATTGTGCTCCAATTTCCATACACAGTGCAAATAGCACTCGCGTCTGTTCCCCGCAAGTAAAGTGTATTGGACTGAAGAGGAGCTACTGTTCTTGTCAGTTTCCTAAGCAGAGTTGAACTAGATATGGCACGTGTGTGTAGGAAGCATAGTTCTTTTGTTCTGAGCAAGCTCACAGTTCGGACCCGATAGGAAACACAGTAGAGTAGAAGAGTGCTCTTTTCTCAAAAGCAGAGTGTGTTTCATGTAAGGCGAACTAGCATTTGTTTCCCAGTCCTAAATGGAGTTGAATCACATGCAGTTTCTGGTACTACGAGCAAGAGTTGTTTTCTGGTAAGGAAAGTCACTATTGTGCTCCCATTGCCATACACAGTGCAAATAGACTCGCGTCTGTTCCCAGAAAGCACAGTGTATCGGACTGAAGAGGAGCTACTGTTCTTGTCAGTTTCCTAAGCAGAGTTGAACTAGATATGGCCCATGTGTAGGAAGCACAGTTCTTTTGTTCTGAGCAAGCTCACTGTTCTGGCCCTATAGGAAACACAGTAGAGTAGAAGAGTGCTCTTTTCTCTAATGCAGAGTGTGTTTCTTGTAAGGCGAGCTAGCATTTGTTTCCCAGTCCTAAATGGCGTTGAATCACATGCAGTTTCTGGTCCTACGAGCAAGAGTTGTTTTATGGTAAGAAGAGTCACTATTGTGCTGCCATTGCCATACACAGGACAAATAGCACTGGCGTCTGTTCCCAGCAAGTACAGTGTATTGGACTGAAGAGGATCTACTGTTCTTGTCAGGTTCCTAAGCAGACTTGAACTAGATATGGCCGTGTGTGTAGGAAGCACAGTTCGTTTGTTCTGCGCAAGCTCACTCTTCGGACCCCATAGGAAACACAGTAGAGTAGATGAGTGCTCTTTTCTCAAAAGCAGAGTGTGTTTCTTGTAAGGCAAGCTAGCGTTTGTTTCCCAGTCCTAAATGGTGTTGAATCACATGCAGTTTCTGGTCCTACGAGCAAGAGTTGTTTTCTGGTAAGGAAAGTCACTATTGCGCTCCCATTCCCATACACAATGCAAATAGCACTGGCGTCTGTTCCCAGCAAGTACAGTGTATCGGACTGAAGAGGAGCTACTGTTCTTGTCAGTTTCCTAAGCAGAGTTGAACTAGATACGGCCCGTGTGTGTAGGATGCACAGTTCTTTTTTTCTGAGCAAGCTCACTGTTCTGGCCCTATAGGAAGCACAGTAGAGTAGAAGAGTGCTCTTTTCTCAAAAGCAGAGTGTGTTTCTTGTAAAGCGAGCTAGAGTTTGTTTCCCAGTCCTAAATGGAGTTGAGTCACATGCAGTTTTTTGTTCTATGAGCAAGAGTTGTTTTCTGGTAAGATGAGTCACTATTGTGCTCCAAATGCCATACACAGTGCAAATAGCACTGGCGTCTGTTCCCAGCAAGTACAGTGTACTAGACTGAAGAGGATCTACTGTTCTTGTCAGTTATCTAAGCAGAGTTGAACTAGATATGGTTCGTGTGGGAAGCACAGTTCTTTTGTTCTGAGCAAGCTCACTGTTCTGGCCCTGTAGGAAACACAGTAGAGTAGAAGAGTGCTCTTTTTCTAAAGCAGAGTGTGTTTCTTGTAAGGCGAGCTAGCATTTGTTTCCCAGTCCTAAATGGCGTTGAATCACATGCAGTTTGTGGTCCTACGAGCAAGAGTTGTTTTCTGGTAAGGAAAGTCACTATTGCGCTCTCATTGCCATACAGAGTGTAAATAGCACTCGCGTCTGTTCCCAGCAAGTACTGTGTATTGGACTGAAGAGGAGCTACTGTTCTTGTTCAGTTTCCTAAGCAGACTTGAACTACATATGTTCCGTGTCTGTAGGAACCTCAGTTGTTTTGTTCTGAGCAAGCTCACTCTTTGGACCCCATAAAAAACACAGTAGAGTAGAAGAGTGCTCTTTTCTCTAAAGCAGTGTGTTTCTTGTAAGGTGAGCTAGCGTTTGTTTCCCAGTCCTAAATGGAGTTGAATCACATGCAGTTTCTGGTCCTACGACCAAGAGTTGTTTTCTGGTCAGGAAAGTCACTATTGTGCTCCCATTGCCATACACAGTGCAAATAGCACATGCGTCTGTTCCCAGCAAGTACAGTGTATTGGACTGAAGAGGAGCTACTGTTCTTCTCAGTTTCCTAAGCAGAGTTGAAGTATATATGGCAGTATTTGTATGAAGCACAGTTCTTTTGTTCTGAGCAAGCTCACTGTTGTGGCCCTATAGGAAACACAGTAGAGTAGAAGAGTGCTCTTTTCTCAAAAGCAGAGTGTGTTTCTTGTAAGGCGAGCTAGCATTTGTTTCCCAGTCCTAAACGGAGTTGAATCACATGCAGTTTTTGGTCCTACGAGCAAGAGTTGTTTTCTGGTAAGGAAAGTCACTATTGCGCTCCCATTTCCATACTCAGTGCAAATAGCACTCGCGTCTGCTCCCAGCAAGTACAGTGTATTGGACTGAAGCGGAGCTACGGTTCTTGTCAGTTTCCTAAGCAGAGTTGAACTAGATATGGCCCACGTGTATAGGAAGCACAGTTCTTTTGTTCTGAGCAAATTCACTGTTCTGGCCCAGTAGGAAACACACTAGAGTAGAAGAGTGCTCTTTTCTCAAAAGCAGAGTGTGTTTCTTGTAAGGCTAGCTAGCATTTGTTTCCCAGTCCTAAATGGAGTTGAATCACATGCAGTTTTTGGTCCTGTGACCAAGATTTGTTTTCTGGTAAGGAAAGTCACTATTGCGCTCCCATTTCTATACACAGTGCAAATAGCACTCGCGTCTGTTCCCAGCAATTACAGTGTATTGGACTGAAGCGGAGCTACTGTTCTTGTCAGTTTCCTAAGCAGAGTTGAACTAGATATGGCCCCCGTGTGCAGGAAGCACAGTTCTTTTGTTCTGAGCAAGCTCACTGTTTGGACCCCATAGGAAAGACAGCAGAGTAGATGTGTGCCCTATTCTCAAAAGCAGAGCGTGTTTCTTGTAAGGCGAGCTAGCGATTGTTTCCCAGTCCTAACTAGAGTTGAATCAAATGCAGTTTTTGGTCCTACGAGCAAGAGTTGTTTTCTGGTAAGAAGAGTCACTATTGTGCTCCCATTGCCATACACAGTGCAAATAGCACTCGCGTCTGTTCCCAGCAATTACAGTGTATTGGACTGAAGCGGAGCTACTGTTCTTGTCAGTTTCCTAAGCAGAGTTGAACGAGATATGGCCCCCGTGTGCAGGAAATACAGTTCTTTTGTTCTGAGCAAGCTCACTATTTGGACCCCATAGGAAACACAGTAGAGTAGAAGAGTGCTCTTTTCTCAAAATCAGAGAGTCTTTCTTGTAAGGCGAGCTAGTGTTTGTTTCCCAGTCAGAAATGTAATTGAATCCCATGCAGTTTCTTGTCCTATGAGTAAGAGTTGTTTTCTGATAAGAAGAGTCACTATTGTGTTCCAATTGCCATACACAGTGCAAATAGCACTCGAGTCTGTTCCCAGCTAGTACAGTGTATTGGACTGAAGAGGAGCTACCGTTCTTGTCAGTTTCCTAAGCAGAGTTGAACTAGATATGGCCCGTGTGTGTAGGAAGCACAGTTCTTTTGTTCTGAGAAAGCTCAATGTTCGGACCCCATAGGAAACACAGTAGAGTAGAAGACTGCTCTTTTCTCAAAAGCAGAGCATGTTTCTTGTAAGGCGATCTAGCGTTTGTTTCCCAGTCCTAAATGGAGTTGAATCACATGCAGTTTTTGGTCCTACGAGCAAGAGTTGTTTTCTGGTAATAAAGTCACTGTTGCACTCCCATTGCCATACACAGTGTAAATAGCACTCGCATCTGTTCCCAGCAAGTACAGTGTATTGGACTGAAGCGGAGCTACTGTTCTTGTCAGTTTCCTAAGCAGAGTTGAACTAGATATGGCCCGTGTGTGTAGGAAGCCCAGTACTTTTGTTCTGAGCAAGCTCACTGTTCGGACCCCATAGGATACACAGTCGAGTAGAAGAGTGCTCTTTTCTCAAAAGCAGAGTGTGTTTCTTGTATGGCGAGCTAGCATTTGTTTCCCAGTCCTAAATGGAGTTGAATCACATGCAGTTTGTGGTCCTACGAGCAAGAGTTGTTTTCTGGTAAAGAAAGTCACTATTGCCCTCACATTGCCATACACAGTGCAAATAGCCCTCGCGTCTGTTCCCAGAAAGTACAGTGTATTGGACTGAATAAGAGCTACTGTTCTTGTCAGTTTCCTAAGCAGTGTTGAACTAGATATGGCCTGTGTGTGTAGGAAGCACAGTTCTTTTGTTCTGCGCAAGCTCACTGTTCGGACCCCATAGGAAACACAGTATAGTACAAGAGTGCTCTTTTCTCAAAAGCAGAGTGTGTTTCTTGTAAGGCGCGCTAGACTTTGTATCCCAGTCTTAATGGAGTTGAATCACATGCAGTTTCTGGTCCTACGAGCAAGAGTTGTTTTCTGGTAAGGAAAGTCACTATTGAGCTCCCATTGCCACACACTGTGCTAATAGGACTCGCGTCTGTTCCCAGCAAGTACAGTGTATTGGACTGAAGAGGAGCTACTGTTCTTGTGAGTTTCCTAAGCAGAGTTGAACTAGATATGGCCCGTGTGTGTAGGAAGCACAGTTCTTTTGTTCTGAGCAAGCTCACGGTTCGGACCCCATAGGAAACACAGTAGAGTAGAAGAGTGCTCTTTTCTCAAAAGCAGAGTGTGTTTCTTGTAAGGCGAGCTAGGGTTTGTTTCCCAGTCCTAAATGGAGTTGAATCACACGAAGTTTCTAGTCCTACGAGCAAGGGTTGTTTTCTGGTAAGAAGAGTCACTATGGCACTCCCATTTTCATACACAGGTCAAATAGCACTGGCGTCTGTTTACTGCAAGTACAGTGTATTGGACTGAAGCGGAGCTACTGTTCTTGTCTATTTCCAATGCAGAATTGAACTAGATATGGCCGTGTGTGTAGGAAGCACAGTTCTTTTGTTCTGAGCAAGCTAATTGTTTTGGCCCTATAGGACACACAATAGAGTAGAAGAGTGCTCTTTTCTCAAAAGCAGAGTGTGTTTGTTGTAAGGCGAGCTAGCGTTTGGTTCCCAGTCCTAAATGGAGTTGAATCACTGGCAGCTTTTGGTCCTACGAGCAAGAGTTGTTTTCTGGTAAGGAAAGACACTACTGTGCTCCCATTGCCATACATAGTGCAAAAAGCACTTGCGTCTGTTCCCAGCAATTACAGTGTATTGGACTGAAGAGGAGCTACTGTTCTTTCTGTTTCCTAAGCAGAGTTGAACTAGATACGGCCCCTGTGTGTAGGAAGCACAGTTCTTTTGTTCTGAGCAAGCTTACTATTCTGGCCCTATAGGAAACACAGTAGAGTAGAAGAGTGCTCTTTTCTCAAAAGCAGAGTGTGTTTCTTCTAAGGCGTGCTAGCGTTTGTTTCCCAGTCGTAAATGGAGTTGAATCACATGCAGTTCCTGGTCCTACGAGCAAGAGTTGTTTTCTGGTATGAAGTGCCACTATAGCGCTCCCATTGTCATACACAGGGCAAATAGCACTGGCGTCTGTTCCCAGCAAGTACAGTGTATGGGACAGAAGAGGATCTACTGTTCTTGTCAGTTTCCTAAGCAGAATTGAACTAGATATGGCCGTGTGTAGGAAGCACAGTTCTTTTGTTCTGAGCAAGCTCACTGTTTTGGTCCTATAGGAAACACAGTAGAGTAGAAGAGTGCTCTTTTCTCAAAAGCAGAGTGTGTTTCTTGTAAGGTGAGCTAGCTTTTGTTCCCCAGTCCTAAATGGAGTGGAATCACATGCAGTTTTTGTTCCTAAGAGCTAGAATTGTTTTCTGGTACGGAAAGTCACTTTTGCGCTCCCATTGCCATGCATAGTGCAAATAGCACTGGCGTGTGTTCGCAGCAAGGACAGTGTATTGGACTGAAGATGAGCTACTGTTCTTGTCAGTTTCCTAAGCAGAGTTGAACTAGATATGGCCACTGTGGGGAGGAAGCACAGTTCTTTTGTTCTGAGCAAGCTCACCATTCTGGCCCTATAGGAAACACAGTAGAGTAGAAGAGTGCTCTTTTCTCAAAAGCAGAGTGTGTTTCTTGTAAGGCGAGCTAGCGTATGTTTCCCATCCTAAATGGAGTTGAATCACATACAGTTTCTGGTCCTACGAGCTAAAGTTGTTTTCTGGTAAGAAGAGTCACTATTGCGCTCCCATTGCCATACACAGTGCAAATAGCACATGCGTCTGTTCCCAGCAAGTACAGTGTATTGGAATGAAGAGGAGCTACTGTTCTTGTCAGGTTCCTAAGCAGAGTTGAACTCGATATGGCGCGTGTGTGTAGGAAGCACAGTTCTTATGTTCTGAGCAAGTTCACTGTTCTGGCCCTTTAGGGACACAGTAGAGAAGAAGAGTGCTCTTTTCTCAAAAGCAGAGTGTGTTTCTTGTAAGGCGAGCTAGCGTTTGTTTCCTAGTCCTAAATGGAGTTGAATCACTTGCAGGTTCGGGTCCTACGATCAAGAGTTCTTTTCTGGTAAGGAAAGTCACATTGCGCTCCCATTGCCATACACAGTGCAAATAGCACTCGCCTCTGTTCCCAGCAAGTACAGTGTATTGGACTGGATAGGTGCTAATGTTCTTGTCAGTTTCCTAAGCAGAGTTGAACTAGATATGATCCGTGTTTGCAGGAAGCACAGTTCTTTTGTTCTTTGCAAGCTCACTGTTTGGACCCCATAGGAAACACAGTAGAGTAGAAGAGTGCACTTTTCTATAAAGCAGAGTGTATTTCTTGTAAGGCGTACTAGCGTTTGTTTCGCAGTCCTAAATGGAGTTGAATCCCATGCAGTTTCTGGTACTACGAGCAAGAGTTGTTTTTGGTAAGAAGAGTCACTATTGCACTGCCATTGCCATACACAAGAAAATTGCACTGGCATCTGTTCGCAGCTAGTACAGTGTATTGGGCTGAAGAGGATCTACTGTTCTTGTCAGTTTCCTAAGCAGAATTGAACTAAATATGGCCGTGTGTGAAGGAAGCACAGTTCTTTTGTTCTGAGCAAGCTCACTGTTCTGGCCATATAGGAAACACAGTAGAGTAGAAGAGTGCTCTTTTCTCTAAAGCAGAGTGTGTTTCTTGTAAGGCGAGCTAGCGTTTGTTTTCCAGTCCTAAATGGAGTTGAATCACATGCAGTTTCTAGTCCTACGAGCAAGAGTTCTTTTATGGTAAGAAGAGTCACTTTTGCGCTGCCATTGCCATACACAGGACAAATAGCACTGGTGTCTGTTCCCAGCAAGTACAGTGTATTGGACTGAAGAGGATCTACTGTTCTTGTCAGGTTCTCAAGCAGAATTGAACTAGATATGGCCGTGTGTGTAGGAAGCACAGTTCTTTTGTTCTGAGCAAGTTCAGTGTTCAGACTCCATAGGAAACACAGTAGAGTAGAAGAGTGCTCTTTTCTCAAAAGCAGAGTGTGTTTCTTGTAAGGCGAGCTAGCGTTTGTTTCCCCGTCCTAAATGGAGTTGAGTCACATGCAGTTTTTTGTCCTACGAGCAAGAGTTGTTTTCTGGTAAGACGAGTCACTATTGTGCTCCAATTGCCATACACCGTGCAAATAGTACTCGCGTCTCTTCCCCGCAAGTACAGTGTATTGGACTGAAGAGGAGCTACTGTTCTTGTCAGTTTCCTAAGCAGAGTTGAACTAGATATGGCCCTTGTGTGTAGGAAGCACATTTCTTCTGTTCTGAGCAAGCTCACTGTTCGGACCCCAAAGGAAACACAGTAGAGTAGAAGAGTGCTCTTTTCTCAAAAGCAGAGTGTGTTTCATGTAAGGCGAGCTAGCATTTGTTTCCCAGACCTAAATGGTGTTGAATCACATGGAGTTTCTAGTTTTACGAGCAAGAGTTGTTTTATGGTAAGGAAAGTCACTATTGTGCTCCCATTGCCCTACACAAGGCAAAGAGCACTCGCGTCTTTTCCCAGCAAGTACAGTGTATTGGACTGAATAGGAGCTACTGTTCTTGTCAGTTTACTAAGCAGAGTTGAACTAGATATGGTCCGTGTGTGTAGGAAGCACAGTTCTTTTGTTCTGAGTAAGCTCACTGTTTGGACCCCATAGGAAACACAGTAGAGTAGAAGAGTGCTCTTTTCTCTAAAGCAGAGTGTGTTTCTTGTAAGGCGAGCTACCGTTTGTTTCCCAGTCCTAAATGGAGAGGAATCACATGCAGTTTCTGGTCCTACGAGCAAGAGTTGTTTTCTGGTAAAGAAAGTCACTATTGCGCTCCCATTGCCATACACAGTGCAAATAGCCCTCCTGTCTGTTCCCAGCAAGTACAGTGTATTGGACTGAAGAGGAGCTACTGTTCTTCTCAGATTCCTAAGAAGAGTTGAACTAGGTATGGCCCGTGTGTGTAGGATGCACAGTTCTTTTTTTCTCTGCAAGCTCACTGTTCTGGCCCTATAGGAAGCACAGTAGAGTAGAAGAGTGCTCTTTTCTCAAAAGCAGAGTGTGTTTCTTGGAAGTCGAGCTAGCGTTTGTTTCCCAGTCCTAAACGGAGTTGAGTCCCATGTAGTTTTTGGTCCTACGAGCAAGAGTTGTTTTCTGGTAAGACGAGTCATTATTGTGTTCCAATTTCCATACACAGTGCAAATAGCACTCGCGTCTGTTCCCCGCAAGTAAAGTGTATTGGACTGAAGAGGAGCTACTGTTCTTGTCAGTTTCCTAAGCAGAGTTGAACTAGATATGGCACGTGTGTGTAGGAAGCATAGTTCTTTTGTTCTGAGCAAGCTCACAGTTCGGACCCGATAGGAAACACAGTAGAGTAGAAGAGTGCTCTTTTCTCAAAAGCAGAGTGTGTTTCATGTAAGGCGAGCTAGCATTTGTTTCCCAGTCCTAAATGGAGTTGAATCACATGCAGTTTCTGGTACTACGAGCAACAGTTGTTTTCTGGTAAGGAAAGTCACTATTGTGCTCCCATTGCCATACACAGTGCAAATAGACTCGCGTCTGTTCCCAGAAAGCACAGTGTATCGGACTGAAGAGGAGCTACTGTTCTTGTCAGTTTCCTAAGCAGAGTTGAACTAGATATGGCCCATGTGTAGGAAGCACAGTTCTTTTGTTCTGAGCAAGCTCACTGTTCTGGCCCTATAGGAAACACAGTAGAGTAGAAGAGTGCTCTTTTCTCTAATGCAGAGTGTGTTTCTTGTAAGGCGAGCTAGCATTTGTTTCCCAGTCCTAAATGGCGTTGAATCACATGCAGTTTCTGGTCCTACGAGCAAGAGTTGTTTTATGGTAAGAAGAGTCACTATTGTGCTGCCATTGCCATACACAGGACAAATAGCACTGGCGTCTGTTCCCAGCAAGTACAGTGTATTGGACTGAAGAGGATCTACTGTTCTTGTCAGGTTCCTAAGCAGACTTGAACTAGATATGGCCGTGTGTGTAGGAAGCACAGTTCGTTTGTTCTGCGCAAGCTCACTCTTCGGACCCCATAGGAAACACAGAAGAGTAGATGAGTGCTCTTTTCTCAAAAGCAGAGTGTGTTTCTTGTAAGGCAAGCTAGCGTTTGTTTCCCAGTCCTAAATGGTGTTGAATCACATGCAGTTTCTGGTCCTACGAGCAAGAGTTGTTTTCTGGTAAGGAAAGTCACTATTGCGCTCCCATTCCCATACACAATGCAAATAGCACTCGCGTCTGTTCCCAGCAAGTACAGTGTATCGGACTGAAGAGGAGCTACTGTTCTTGTCAGTTTCCTAAGCAGAGTTGAACTAGATACGGCCCGTGTGTGTAGGATGCACAGTTCTTTTTTTCTGAGCAAGCTCACTGTTCTGGCCCTATAGGAAGCACAGTAGAGTAGAAGAGTGCTCTTTTCTCAAAAGCAGAGTGTGTTTCTTGTAAAGCGAGCTAGAGTTTGTTTCCCAGTCCTAAATGGAGTTGAGTCACATGCAGTTTTTTGTTCTATGAGCAAGAGTTGTTTTCTGGTAAGACGAGTCACTATTGTGCTCCAAATGCCATACACAGTGCAAATAGCACTGGCGTCTGTTCCCAGCAAGTACAGTGTACTAGACTGAAGAGGATCTACTGTTCTTGTCAGTTATCTAAGCAGAGTTGAACTAGATATGGTTCGTGTGGGAAGCACAGTTCTTTTGTTCTGAGCAAGCTCACTGTTCTGGCCCTGTAGGAAACACAGTAGAGTAGAAGAGTGCTCTTTTTCTAAAGCAGAGTGTGTTTCTTGTAAGGCGAGCTAGCATTTGTTTCCCAGTCCTAAATGGCGTTGAATCACATGCAGTTTGTGGTCCTACGAGCAAGAGTTGTTTTCTGGTAAGGAAAGTCACTATTGCGCTCTCATTGCCATACAGAGTGTAAATAGCACTCGCGTCTGTTCCCAGCAAGTACTGTGTATTGGACTGAAGAGGAGCTACTGTTCTTGTTCAGTTTCCTAAGCAGACTTGAACTACATATGTTCCGTGTGTGTAGGAACCTCAGTTGTTTTGTTCTGAGCAAGCTCACTCTTTGGACCCCATAAAAAACACAGTAGAGTAGAAGAGTGCTCTTTTCTCTAAAGCAGTGTGTTTCTTGTAAGGTGAGCTAGCGTTTGTTTCCCAGTCCTAAATGGAGTTGAATCACATGCAGTTTCTGGTCCTACGACCAAGAGTTGTTTTCTGGTCAGGAAAGTCACTATTGTGCTCCCATTGCCATACACAGTGCAAATAGCACATGCGTCTGTTCCCAGCAAGTACAGTGTATTGGACTGAAGAGGAGCTACTGTTCTTCTCAGTTTCCTAAGCAGAGTTGAAGTATATATGGCAGTATTTGTATGAAGCACAGTTCTTTTGTTCTGAGCAAGCTCACTGTTGTGGCCCTATAGGAAACACAGTAGAGTAGAAGAGTGCTCTTTTCTCAAAAGCAGAGTGTGTTTCTTGTAAGGCGAGCTAGCATTTGTTTCCCAGTCCTAAACGGAGTTGAATCACATGCAGTTTTTGGTCCTACGAGCAAGAGTTGTTTTCTGGTAAGGAAAGTCACTATTGCGCTCCCATTTCCATACTCAGTGCAAATAGCACTCGCGTCTGCTCCCAGCAAGTACAGTGTATTGGACTGAAGCGGAGCTACTGTTCTTGTCAGTTTCCTAAGCAGAGTTGAACTAGATATGGCCCACGTGTATAGGAAGCACAGTTCTTTTGTTCTGAGCAAATTCACTGTTCTGGCCCAATAGGAAACACACTAGAGTAGAAGAGTGCTCTTTTCTCAAAAGCAGAGTGTGTTTCTTGTAAGGCGAGCTAGCATTTGTTTCCCAGTCCTAAATGTAGTTGAATCACATGCAGTTTTTGGTCCTGCGACCAAGATTTGTTTTCTGGTAAGGAAAGTCACTATTGCGCTCCCATTTCTATACACAGTGCAAATAGCACTCGCGTCTGTTCCCAGCAATTACAGTGTATTGGACTGAAGCGGAGCTACTGTTCTTGTCAGTTTCCTAAGCAGAGTTGAACTAGATATGGCCCCCGTGTGCAGGAAGCACAGTTCTTTTGTTCTGAGCAAGCTCACTGTTTGGACCCCATAGGAAAGACAGTAGAGTAGATGTGTGCGCTATTCTCAAAAGCAGAGCGTGTTTCTTGTAAGGCGAGCTAGCGATTGTTTCCCAGTCCTAACTAGAGTTGAATCAAATGCAGTTTTTGGTCCTACGAGCAAGAGTTGTTTTCTGTTAAGAAGAGTCACTATTGCGCTCCCATTGCCATACACAGTGCAAATAGCACTCGCGTCTGTTCCCAGCAATTACAGTGTATTGGACTGAAGCAGAGCTACTGTTCTTGTCAGTTTCCTAAGCAGAGTTGAACGAGATATGGCCCCCGTGTGCAGGAAGCACAGTTCTTTTGTTCTGAGCAAGCTCACTATTTGGACCCCATAGGAAACACAGTAGAGTAGAAGAGTGCTCTTTTCTCAAAATCAGAGAGTCTTTCTTGTAAGGCGAGCTAGTGTTTGTTTCCCAGTCAGAAATGTAATTGAATCCCATGCAGTTTCTTGTCCTATGAGTAAGAGTTGTTTTCTGATAAGAAGAGTCACTATTGTGTTCCTATTGCCATACACAGTGCAAATAGCACTCGCGTCTGTTCCCAGCTAGTACAGTGTATTGGACTGAAGAGGAGCTACCGTTCTTGTCAGTTTCCTAAGCAGAGTTGAACTAGATATGGCCCGTGTGTGTAGGAAGCACAGTTCTTTTGTTCTGAGAAAGCTCAATGTTCGGACCCCATAGTAAACACAGTAGAGTAGAAGACTGCTCTTTTCTCAAAAGCAGAGCGTGTTTCTTGTAAGGCGATCTAGCGTTTGTTTCCCAGTCCTAAATGGAGTTGAATCACATGCAGTTTTTGGTCCTACGAGCAAGAGTTGTTTTCTGGTAATAAAGTCACTGTTGCACTCCCATTGCCATACACAGTGTAAATAGCACTCGCATCTGTTCCCAGCAAGTACAGTGTATTGGACTGAAGCGGAGCTACTGTTCTTGTCGGTTTCCTAAGCAGAGTTGAACTAGATATGGCCCGTGTGTGTAGGAAGCCCAGTACTTTTGTTCTGAGCAAGCTCACTGTTCGGACCCCATAGGATACACAGTCGAGTAGAAGCGTGCTCTTTTCTCAAAAGCAGAGTGTGTTTCTTGTATGGCGAGCTAGCATTTGTTTCCCAGTCCTAAATGGAGTTGAATCACATGCAGTTTCTGGTCCTACGAGCAAGAGTTGTTTTCTGGTAAAGAAAGTCACTATTGCCCTCACATTGCCATACACAGTGCAAATAGCCCTCGCGTCTGTTCCCAGAAAGTACAGTGTATTGGACTGAAGAAGAGCTACTGTTCTTGTCAGTTTCCTAAGCAGTGTTGAACTAGATATGGCCTGTGTGTGTAGGAAGCACAGTTCTTTTGTTCTGCGCAAGCTCACTGTTCGGACCCCATAGGAAACACAGTATAGTACAAGAGTGCTCTTTTCTCAAAAGCAGAGTGTGTTTCTTGTAAGGCGCGCTAGACTTTGTATCCCAGTCTTAATGGAGTTGAATCACATGCAGTTTCTGGTCCTACGAGCAAGAGTTGTTTTCTGGCAAGGAAAGTCACTATTGAGCTCCCATTGCCACACACTGTGCTAATAGGACTCGCGTCTGTTCCCAGCAAGTACAGTGTATTGGACTGAAGAGGAGCTACTGTTCTTGTGAGTTTCCTAAGCAGAGTTGAACTAGATATGGCCCGTGTGTGTAGGAAGCACAGTTCTTTTGTTCTGAGCAAGCTCACGGTTCGGACCCAATAGGAAACACAGTAGAGTAGAAGAGTGCTCTTTTCTCAAAAGCAGAGTGTGTTTCTTGTAAGGCGAGCTAGGGTTTGTTTCCCAGTCCTAAATGGAGTTGAATCACACGAAGTTTCTAGTCCTACGAGCAAGGGTTGTTTTCTGGTAAGAAGAGTCACTATGGCACTCCCATTTTCATACACAGGTCAAATAGCACTGGCGTCTGTTTACTGCAAGTACAGTGTATTGGACTGAAGCGGAGCTACTGTTCTTGTCAGTTTCCAATGCAGAATTGAACTAGATATGGCCGTGTGTGTAGGAAGCACATTTCTTTTGTTCTGAGCAAGCTAATTGTTTTGGCCCTATAGGACACACAATAGAGTAGAAGAGTGCTCTTTTCTCAAAAGCAGAGTGTGTTTGTTGTAAGGCGAGCTAGCATTTGTTTCCCAGTCCTAAATGGAGTTGAATCACTGGCAGCTTTTGGTCCTACGAGCAAGAGTTGTTTTCTGGTAAGGAAAGTCACTATTGTGCTCCCATTGCCATACATAGTGCAAAAAGCACTTGCGTCTGTTCCCAGCAAGTACAGTGTATTGGACTGAAGAGGAGCTACTGTTCTTGTCAGTTTCCTAAGCAGAGTTGAACTAGATACGGCCCCTGTGTGTAGGAAGCACAGTTCTTTTGTTCTGAGCAAGCTTACTATTCTGGCCCTATAGGAAACACAGTAGAATAGAAGAGTGCTCTTTTCTCAAAAGCAGAGTGTGTTTCTTCTAAGGCGTGCTAGCGTTTGTTTCCCAGTCGTAAATGGAGTTGAATCACATGCAGTTCCTGGTCCTACGAGCCAGAGTTGTTTTCTGGTATGAAGTGCCACTATAGCGCTCCCATTGTCATACACAGGGCAAATAGCACTGGCGTCTGTTCCCAGCAAGTACAGTGTATGGGACAGAAGAGGATCTACTGTTCTTGTCAGTTTCCTAAGCAGAATTGAACTAGATATGGCCGTGTGTAGGAAGCACAGTTCTTTTGTTCTGAGCAAGCTCACTGTTTTGGCCCTATAGGAAACACAGTAGAGTAGAAGAGTGCTCTTTTCTCAAAAGCAGAGTGTGTTTCTTGTAAGGTAAGCTAGCTTTTGTTTCCCAGTCCTAAATGGAGTGGAATCACATGCAGTTTTTGTTCCTAAGAGCTAGAATTGTTTTCTGGTACGGAAAGTCACTTTTGCGCTCCCATTGCCATGCATAGTGCAAATAGCACTGGCGTGTGTTCGCAGCAAGGACAGTGTATTGGACTGAAGATGAGCTACTGTTCTTGTCATTTTCCTAAGCAGAGTTGAACTAGATATGGCCACTGTGGGTAGGAAGCACAGTTCTTTTGTTCTGAGCAATCTCACTATTCTGGCCCTATAGGAAACACAGTAGAGTAGAAGAGTGCTCTTTTCTCAAAAGCACAGTGTGTTTCTTGTAAGGCGAGCTAGCGTATGTTTCCCGTCCTAAATGGAGTTGAATCACATACAGTTTCTGGTCCTACGAGCTAAAGTTGTTTTCTGGTAAGAAGAGTCACTATTGCGCTCCCATTGTCATACACAAGGCAAATAGCACTGGCGTCTGTACCCAGCATGTACAGTGTATTGGACTGAAGAGGATCTACTGTTCTTGTCAGTTTCCTAAGCAAAATTGAACTAGATATTGCCGTGTGTATAGGAAGCACATTTCTTTTGTTCTGAGCAAGCTCACTGTTCTGGCCCTATAGGAAACACAGTAGAGTAGAAGAGTGATCTTTTCTCAAAAGCAAAGTGTGTTTCTTGTAGGGCGAGTTAGCGTTTGTTTCCCAGTCCTAAATGGAGTTGAATCACATGCAGTTTCTGGTCCACGAGCAAGAGTTGTTTTCTGGTAAGAAGAGTCACTATTGCGCTGCCATTGCCATACACAGGACAAATAGCACTGGCGTCTGTTCCCAGCAAGTACAGTGTGTTGGACTGAAGAGGATCTACTGTTCTTGTCAGGTTCCTAAGCAGACTTGAACTAGATATGGCCGTGTGTGTAGGAAGCACAGTTTTTTTTTTCTGAGCAAGCTCACTTTTCGGGAAAACATAGGAAACACAGTAGAGTAGAAGAGTGCTCTTTTCTCAAAAGCAGAGTGTGTTTCTTAAAAGTCGAGCTAGTGTTTGTTTCCCAGTCCTAAATGGAGTTGAGTCACATGCAGTTTTTTGTCCTACGAGCAAGAGTTGTTTTCTGGTAAGACAAGTCATTATTGAGCTCCAATTGCCATACACAGTCCAAATAGCACTCGCGTCTGTTCCCCGCAAGTACATTGTATTGGACTGAATAGGAGCTACTGTTCTTGTCAGTTTACTAAGCAGAGTTGAACTAGATATGATCCGTGTGTTTAGGAAGCACAGTTCTTTGGTTCTGAGCAAGCTCACTGTTTGGACCCCATAAGAAACACAGTAGAGTAGAAGAGTGCTCTTTTCTCAAAAGCAGAGTGTGTTTCATATAAGGAGAGCTAGCATTTGTTTCTTAGTCCTAAATGGAGTTGAATCAATGCAGTTTCTGGTCCTACGAGCAAGAGTTGTTTTCTGGTAAGGAAAGTCACTATTGTGCTCCCATTGCCATCCAGAGTGGAAATAGCACTGGCGTCTGTTCCCAGCAAGTACAGTGTATCGGACTGATAAGGAGCTACTGTTCTTGTCAGTTTCCTAAGCAGAGTTGAACTAGATATGGCCCGTGTGTGTAGGAAGCACAGTTTTTTTTTCTGAGCAAGCTCACTGTTCTGGCCCTATAGGAAACACAGTAGAGTAGATGAGTGCTCTTTTCTCTAAAGCAGAGTGTGTTTCTTGTAAGGCGAGCTATCGTTTGTTTCCCAGTCCTAAATGGAGTTGAATCACATGCAGTTTCTGGTCCTACGAACAAGAGTTGTTTTATGGTAAGAAGAGTCACTATTGTGCTTCCATTGCCATATACAGGACAAAGAGCACTGGCGTCTGTTCCCAGCAAGTACAGTGTATTGGACTGAAGAGGATCTACTGTTCTTTC